>NC_044507.1:20357043-20417043 GCF_902362185.1 Chanos chanos | reverse complement strand
TGATATGGCAGATGTGGTAAGAGTGTAGAGTGTGTGAGACTGAATCTGTGCAATGAGAGGGGTGTGTGCTTTCTTACTGAATCAACAGACATGTCTTGAAGTGGACTGGACTCAGCAAAGTCATGAGGGTGGGTGGCTGCTGCACTAACGGAGGGACAGCCAATAGCATATTAGACCTCATTCTCTCAGAGACCCCTTCACACACACAGAAAAATGATATCCAAGGAGATTCAAGGAGATAAACACCTCGCCCGCAGCAGCTAATTTAAAATCGCTCCCAAGGATTAGTTCACATGCTCACCTCTCTTTGGTGGGGCAGATCTCTTCGGAAGGGATGTGCATTTTTTCGTCTCTCTGATAGAACGTCTCAGTTTTTTCTCCTTCAGGAACGACCAGGCTGGCTGCTGTCGAGAGACCACTCTCCATCACAGAGCAACAAGGCAGGTTACTGTCGGCAACCGGACTCTGCTGGTCCGTCTTCACCTTGTACACATTCACTGGAGGTGAGTTTTACAGGAGAGCGAGTTAGTACAACCATTCAAAAGAGTTACAGGACAGAGGACCTGAGGCCAGGCCAAAAAAAAGGGGCACGTTACATGACTTGTACCATACAGAGGGCTGTGTTTAGTGAGGGATTTTGAGAAAGTCTACCTCTCTCAGTCTTATCCAGGTCAAAAACCAGTAACTCTGCAAGCTGCTCTTCCTCTGCCCAGCTGACATGTTTCCTCCTCTTCCCGTTCTGTCAGCGTACGGGAGAGGGATGATAAAAACAGACAGAGAAAGAGAGAGAACGATCTGTTAAACGATCTGTTAGTTCACATGACAGACACAAATGTGATGTGGTTTCCTTTCAGGTGTGTTACACTGATGTATGTAGGAGAGGCAGTCCTGGAATTCTTCTTTTTGCTCGAGATCTCAAGCAGTGGAGGCGAGTTATGGACACTCAGAAAGTCCCTGTACTCCACGGCTGAGTTTGGAAAGGAAGACAAGAACCTTAATGTTACCATTTAAACTAAAAAAAAAACCTCTCAGCTCAAACCATGACTCATCTAAGTTTTCCAGATATCTGAGAATCCGGTTTCTGAAAAAGAATGATTTTCTCAAATATTCAAATACTTCAAAGTTGTACAAAGGATGAAGTACCAAAGAGTGACACTTACATTGCATATGAGTCAGATCCTGACACTCTGCATCGGGACTGGTTCTTATGTCTATGGGCTTGTGTATGATCTCTAATTCTGGGGCATCTGATGAAGTAATACTGAAAAGGAAAAGAGAACAACGGCTCAGACTAGGTCTGTCACTCAAGTTCTCTTTAAAGACCCAATTACAGCTATTTTTAAACAACCTCCACACAGAACCATGTTTGGGCTGGAGAGACAAATGCCTTTAAACTACCGTTCAAATCGAAAGTGTGAATGAGTGGACTGTGACGGCCCTTATTACCCAGTGTTCCTCAGCACAGCTGGCACACCGCTGAACTCACTCCAAGTCTCTAAGGGACAGGAGCACTTCTTCCCAGGAGCTGAGATTGAGGTCTCCACCTCAAAATCTATGCCCACAACACAAACAAATGATTAAATCAAATCCAATAACGTCAATTACATCTAAACGCAGAGAAAAAGGACCCTCACTATAAAGGCATGAGGAGCCTCTGAGAATTGTTAGATGTGGTAAACACAGACCTGCGTTGGAAATCTGGGCTTCAGGTCCTTCTCTGATGTTCTCTTCATCTATCATTTTCTCTCTTTCATTAGTCTTCACTTCCTGACACACCATATCCTCCTCTTTTTTTCTATTTTTGTCTAGAAAATGAGAGGTAACGTTAGAGTAAAGAGCAGTTTGTGTTGGCTTGCAGTAAGCTGATGTTGTTATGACAGTTAGATTGATCAAAGAGAGAGAGAGAGAGAGAGAGAGAGAGCGAAAGAGAGGAGCTTGAACCTTTTGAGGCCACATAGTGTGCACGTAGCATGCAAACCCAGTCATGCACAAGCACCGAGGCCAGGCTCCTCAACTCTAAGAGAGAAAATGTATGACTTAGACTTAAACGTGCACCCATAAAAAACACTCACTTTGGAATAAACGGTGTCTGAAAGACTGGCACTTGTGCTTGGTCTGATATAGACACATTAACACTCAGCCTTACCCTCTGTCTCACCAGCCTTACTCAGGTACTTCACTAACTTGGCCGTGTTATTCTAGACATGTGAGAATGAAAGATAGAAGGTGAAGAGAAGAGAACAGTAGATATATAAAAAAAAATTAAACACAGATAACAGACGTAAGCAGAGCCCAGCATGCCGTCGGTGGAGGTCTTGTACCTGTTTGAGGTGATACATAGTAAGAGGCAGTTTCTGTAAGGTCAGCAGGATGAGCTGTAGCAGTGGAATATTGTTGATGGTTTTAAAGTGAGTAAGCCATGAATACAGCAGACGGTAGCCACCCACCTGGATAAACCTGAAGAGAAAACAATTACGATATTTAAGGGTCATTATTAGTAATAAATGATGGGTAATTCTAAACCATTACCTGTTGAGAATGTCATGTGATTTGGTGTTCAATAAAATATTGAGGTACTGGCACCTCCTGTCCGTTTCATTAGAAGTCAACATGAGCCTTTTGGAATGAAAAGAGAGGTTGTGGAGGATTATATTCCACCTCTGCAAATCCCATACGCTGCTATCTAAGTTCAAATCATGAAGTTACATTTTTAATAGTACTGAGTGAGTGTGCATTACTCACTTAAAAATTTCATCGACTTCCTCCACCCTGTGAAGCTCTCCTTCCTTCCCAAGCAGATCCTCCACTCTCTTTAGCATGTTCTGAGAGTTCTCTGGTTCTTCCATTACTGAGAGAGAGAGAGAGAGAGAGAGAGAGAGAGAGAGAGAGAGAGAGAGAGCACGAGAGAGCACTGAAAGTTTTTGCAGGTAGATGCCATGGAGGCTTGCAAACCTGTTTTAGTTTAAATCTTCAGTCTTGATAGCATAGTTTACTGCCCAGACGATGAATAAACAGATAAAATACATAAACATAACCATAACCATAAACAGAAAAGTAACACATTCATATCCATTCATATCACCCATACATTGTAGCTACAAAAAAGGCAAGAATCCATTGAGGCTATTTTGAAACGGTGCCCGTGTCTATATTCTTTTTAACATTCACATAACATTCTACAGCCATGTCATTTAATCTCGCCATACTGAATTCGGCTGAATGTTACAAAATAAATAAATAAAATAAAAATAGCACGGTCCGTTGGGCGAGATGCTTGAACAAATAAATCTTGCATTACCGTGCTAAACAGTTTTTGCATTTACTGGAAGAGACTGATTTACCTGATGTGAAAAGACAAATGACAGGATGAAATGAATCGGGATTTGTCTCACTTATAAAATTGTTGCTAGACAGATTCCGTGAGTTTGAGCATGATTTTATTCGAAAAGCGCATGGATCAAAATTAATCTCTGGTCTCGAGAGTGCGTTACCTTGGAGACGGTGAATGCGTCGATGAGGTAGCATTCAATCAATAACAAGTTGCGCTTGTTTATTGCGCTTGTGTATTAACACCCCGCTTCTTTATCCTTCTGCAATTTTGGGATTGCTGCTTCGATATTTGGCGTCTGTATATATTTATTAATTATTAAACTGTCTATTCGTGATGACTCTATAAAGTGGGTATTGATAGACTGGTGTTTTAATTTTCATGGTCATACATGGTGTGGTCTAATTAAATGTTTAATGTAAAAGCACAAAAAAGCACAAAATGTATTGAGAGGGAACGCAAAAGTACCTGGGAAAAAATCCCCACCATGACCCTTAGGGGGCTCCGTGGAATGGTTCTGTCCGTAAAGGGGAACACAAATTACATTTTCTATCATGCAGTTTTCCGGTGAAAGTATCATGTGACATCGTGTGAACTGCAGCTGCGCGACTTTCACTCATTCAAACGTGCTGAAAGTCTGCGCAGAGAAAGACATCGGGAACCAGCCTTTTTCCTCCTCTCTTAGCTAGTTGACAGCAGTATTTTGCAAGGTGTCAAGTAAAAGACTGTGTAACCATTCAGTATTAAGACACGCTCTAGTCATATGCTAAACTGTTTAATGCTTAGACTTGTAATAGTATTTGAGACACATAGACAACAACTGTCAGTAAACTGGCCCAAGCTAATCAACGTTTTATATATCTACTAAGCTAACTCAGGCTAGCCAGCTAGCTAAGTTAGTCACTTGAGCAAATATGTTTACGTCCCAGACATCTTCCTTCCAGGAGTCTATTGATGTGGAAGAAAAAGAAGATTTCGAGAATGAAGAATATAACCAGAAAATACAACAGATAAATTGTTATTACTCCATATATTTCTATCAAAGTACAAGGTAACGTTACAGTAACGTAATTTCCATGTAAACTATGCAAGCTAAGGTTGCTGTTTGCAGTGTGACAGCTTTGTAGAATGCGGCTTTCATGTTTTAGAGAGACGTGGCGCATCGTTTTGACATTCGTTTACAAGCGATAAATAAATTTATATGTGCAGATAGTCAGTGTTGGTAAGCATTATACGTTACCATGTTTCTGTGTGCTTATCGGCTAACTAGTTGTACTAGTGTTAGCTGAAAGTCGCTTGCTGCTCCGTCCCTTACACAGTTGTTCTATGTAGCCATTCAGTCAGAAAGTATGTAACTGCTGAATGAATGGAGACCTCAATTAAAATGTGCCCTAGTAAGTCTAAGATCTATTCATCCGTAACATTCTTGGTGCTTGTGTACACAGCTCAACTACTCCGCCGTTTAAACTAAGGGAGTTTATTCACAGTTCAAACAAAGGGCTTGTTTCTTCAGTAGCAAAAGCGAGAGGAGGACCACTTTTTTAAACAACCTTACATTTTAATGTGTGTGTGCGCGTGTGTGTGTTTCGCTTAATTTGGTCTGATCTAATGTCCTCTATTCTTAATCTATAACCCAGGCCAAGTATACTTTAGGCACTGAGTTTGTCTTAAAACACGACAATCATTGTATATAAATGTATCATAAATGGCCAAACTCTAAGTTCATTTTTAACTTCTTAGAATACTGGGGGCAGCCTTTTGTGATGCGTTTAGACTGAGTGTTGAAATCATAAGCACGCTATTAACTGTTTAGATCTGAGGCTGCTGGAGAGAGTGTGGCATGGAGCCAAAGAAGATCAGACTCCACCACGAGTCAGGAGGACTTTAGGTAAAGAGGGACGGTCCCCTGTCTACTCTCCGCAGTCCTGTCGCTTTTCACTGTTCTCAGTCTCCTGCTTTGCTCCGTCAGCCGTGAACGACTCTTCAATCAGAGCTGCTTCTGTCCAGTTTTTGTTCTGTGCCGTGTTGCTTCACTGTCTCATCTGTGCTTGTCATGCTGTGGTGTGCTGCCCATAAACAGCAGAGCTTAAGTGTATTTGGAATCAGTCAATCTGTTATCTCAAGTTTACAAGCTCAGCATGGTAATCTGATCATCTGGGGTGTAGGCTATGTGACAGGGTGATATTGTGGGTGTTATAAACGCTCTCCTATAGAGCAAGAGGGTAAATTGGGAGCCTTGATTCTGGTTCTTTCGATTTTGCCCAGACCCGATGTGTTGTGGCTGTGGCCTTTGCTCATCACTGCTTCATTAACTGTTCATTCACCATTAACTCACTCACTCTCTATTGTTCATCCCTTTTGATCTTCTTGATGATAACAATTGTTTGTTCTCTGTTTTTAGTCTCACCCTATTGGACACTAGCTTGCCCTCAGAGGCGGAGCCAGAGCTGCGAAGCTACATCTCCCGCAGGCTGAGTAAAGGTGCCCTGCTGGGGGGTATGGGCAATATTGCCACAGTGGAACTGAGGTAACGTCATTATATTCTGCACTGGCAGAGTGTTTGAGTTTGTGACAGACTGGAAGCCAGAGTATGTAAACAGGATCTAATCACACTATCTCATCCTTACCTCTACTCAGTTATTGGAAGCGCTCAGAAATGCTTAAAAGTATTGCATAACTTGTAAAAGTTTAGACTTCCAAACACAAACCAAACTCTGTGAGGTTTACCAAACTTAAGCTAAAAGGCCCAACAGTTCACTGCTTTATAAGAAGAGTCAGGTGTTTTAATGAAATGCCCCCAGTCTGTTGATTGTGTTATTTCTCTTATCCCTGACTGACATGCTGTGCTTGTTTGTGACAGTGTCCCTGAGCAGGCAGTGGGCTGTTACTGTTGTCTACTGGAGCAGGAAAAATCCCCAGAACAGCCAGAGTCAGATGGTAACGGCTGGGTGGTGTGTTTCCTAGGTGGATCAGAGAAAGGCCTGAACCTATATCCTTTCAACGAAAGAACCAAAGGCTGAACTCTAAAATGATCTGTGAATCTGGCAGTTATTAGCCGTAATTACAGCAACTTTTCCGTAACAGCTTGAAAGCTGTCGCGATCATGTCAGTTTTGAAGTTCCAGCCGTTACCTTAGTAATGACCTTTATTCCACATGGAGAAGGAGACTGTGACACCTTAAAATGATGATGTAATTTCTTTAATCAGCTGAACATTCAGGCTGGAGTTGGATAAGTATGTGCAAGGCTTACAGAGCAGCTTGTCCCCAGAGGTAAGCAAGAAAAGAGCTTTAGATTTAGATTTGGATTTTTGATTCGGAGCGTTGATAGAAGTGACACTTAGCTCGTTAGATTGTTTTCCTCAGTGGTCTTCCGTTCCCAACCTCTTACAACAGCTGCCGAACCTGGAGTCAGAGGTCAGGCCCTATTTGAGCCGGTGGTACGATGAGTCTGTCATGCACATTCACAGAGTGGTCCAGCTGGTCCAGGGCAACATCGGCTTCCTTCTCCATGCTGTACGTCACACCTGGTTTTTGGACCGCTTGCATTTAAATGGCTTACACTTTTGAAAATACTAATCACCACCAGGAGGCGATGATGTGTAACCAGGCTGCTGTTTGAAAAACCTGTTTGGAAATCCCCCGTGAGGTTTTGTACAGTAAAGAATAGCGTGAGTGGTTAGACGCTGATCAGACTTTGTTGCTGTGTTTTAGGCTTTATGTCACACGCATGTTGAGGTCATCGGGGCAGATGAGAGAACCAAGAATGATGTTTCCAGGTGAGACGGACAGTCCCTTTCTGTTGTATTTCCACATGGTGTCTGTGAAACAGATGATGAAAGAGGTTAGTCTAAATCCATGTCCTGAGTGTGAAATGCAGTGACGACATTGCCCTGTGTTATAACGCGTCAGGTTCATCAAAGCAGCCAGCCTGCAGGGCCTTGTCCAGGAGGACACCACCACGGCCTCCCTGTGTAAGGCCATCTCTGAGGACTCTCACTCTGACCTGGTCATCGACTGCGCCAACTCCCCACCAACACTCAGTAACACGGGTCAGTAAACACTGAGAATATCCTTCAGCATAGCCCCAATGAGGGTTTGCATTGGAATCTGTAATCAAAGTTTGAATTTTTTTTCAGTTTTGCTATTTATTCTTAATTTCTGTCACATGTGCTATATATAGTGAGGTGTGTGTGTGTGTGTGTGTGTGTGTGTGTGTATGTGTATGTGTGTATATATATATATATATATATATATATATATATATTGAAGTATATACGGTGATTTTTTGACGACTCCTGATCAAATTGAATGTTTCTCACTCTCTGTTTGTAACATAGTGCTGTTTTAATCTCTTTCAGTCAGCAATCATTTCTGTGATGAGTGGATCCAGGCTTTCATCAACGCCGCTGAACGCTTTAACCCCTTCCTCCTGCGGCAGATTCTTGAGAACTTCAAGCTCAAGGTTAGCGTATCGGAGGGCAAACAAGATGCCCATTCATTTTTTTTTTTTTTTAACCATTTTTGTATAGAGCTACCTACAGTTGTTACTATCTGTGTCAGAGGTCACACACCTCTGGAGTCTCTGTGGAGTTAAATGCTTCACTCAAGGGGACGTCCACACTGCCACCCATCCTGTCCAGGTGTCTGTCATTAGGACTTTTTGTCTTTGCTGGCTGATTAATGCACGCGGATGTAGTTTACAAAGGCAGTGCCAGGCTATGATGGGTACCTGACTCTGATGGTAAAGGGTATAATGTTACGCCAGAACGTGTCTTCTCCTTTTGGCAGCGTCGTAAAGTGACACTAACGCGTGATCTGCTATCCGTGCAGGCCATCCAGGACATGAACAACCTGAAACGCTTCATCCGGCAGGCGGAGATGAGTCACTACGCCCTGTTCCGCTGCTGCCAGTTCCTGCAGAGCTGCGGGAACGGTGACGTGCTGCTGCAGAACGCGCGGGCGGAGCACAGCGATCTGCCCGAGGCCTGCGGCATCATTCAGGTGCTGGAGGAGTTCCTGAGCGAACAGGCCCAGGGCGTAGCGCACTGACCGCTCCGCGCCGTCGCCGACGGAGACCGCGCTTCTCCACGCGCGCCACCTCCGTTTTCCTCACTGAGGAGGTTCCGATTCCCGAGACCTTAACCCTAAGGCGCCGGTGAACGGTTAGCATTCCCTACCCTTTCATTTTAAATTCAAAACTGTCAGAGAAAACTTCTGCTATTGTTCGATATCCTATTGTACAACACTATCTCACATTATTCGTCGTCATAATGTGCATATGTGATATTTTAAATGTGTTTAACTTGTACAGCCTCAAATTCAGATGGACCAGGCTACCTATCATAGTGTGCTCACTAACTTTGAAAACTGAAAAAAAAAAACACTGTAAAAAAAGTGAGAAACTGAATGTTGTGGCTTTATTTAATCTAATGTGCATTCCTGTCCTTGTTTTGTCATAATTTGACTGATGTTTGTTTTTGTTTGATTGTTTAAATATGCTGTTTCTGGATGAAGCACTTCCCAGAGTCCAAATTGAGAATTAAATCTATAATGACATATTTTTGCTTTTTTTGCTTGTTTGGTATAATGTTGCACTTAAAACTTATTTTTCTACGTGATGTGGAGTATTTGTGTAAATATTTTGTCTTTTTGGCAATGCCTGGGTTTTCTTTTCTGTTTCCTGATCAGTAACAGCCTAGCAGTTTTATGTGATACCCCCCAACATTTTGCCAGACACCACATGGCATGTCTGTGTTGCTTTTCGCTAAGAGTGGATGTAAAAACAAAAGCAATACCACGTTTCCAAAATCATGTGTTGTTTCAGCTGTGAAACACATCATCAGTTACCTTAGTAAGGTAAAGCAGCGCTCATCTCTATGAACTGTGATAGACTGTACTATATTTTAATCTGTTTATTGTTGTCAGTGTGATCAAATAAAACCAATGAACGCCATTCTGTTGGGTAATTAATAATTTTTTAATGAAAAGTAGGCCCTAATCAAGCTTAACAAAAAATAGGATTTTAGGTAAAGTTACAGTAAAAGTAAAGTCCTGGCTTTATTATTATTATTCATTTGTTTTTCAGCTTGCTGTTAAAGCTAATAGAACAATTACACCGGCTATGCGCCACTCAGGGTTCCTGCTGAGAATCAGTCCTCTAAGTGACTTGTTCTGGCAGCGTTGATCCAGCTTGCAGAATCCTCCCCTAAACTGGCCATCATGGCACTGAGTAACCCTGGACTCTCACACTGAGACATACCAGGGTAGACCTCTGGAGGGAGAGAGACCACTCTGTCTGAAAGGAGAGTGACAGAGAGATTTAAAAAAAAAAAAAATAAATAATAATAATAATACACCATTCTTTACTGCTCTAAAGACTGTTAAGTGTTCTTATACAGCCCATCATAAGCAAGGAACTTACATATAGATCTTATTGATTGGGCACCAGCCATGTACTCTAAAAAGCTAACACATGCACAGAACATATACTACAGAAAGTCTTGTACTGGTTTTGATGTTGTTGTCCTGTAAAATTGGTTGTTATTTACCATTTGAATGCGTTGATGCTCTTCTTGATAAGGTCTGTGGCACATCGTAAATGCTTTCGGTCATTTCATGGGTTTCTGTAACAGAAGATGATCAGGTGTGTTTCGTAAGGCTGATGGATTAGTGGGTGAAGTTTGGAATTGAGAATTGATTCAGTCACCTACCATGCTGCCTATCACTTGCACGTCTGTTGGAGAGAGGGAAGTCATAAATTCCTTCCTCAACCCACATAGCTGAGGAAAAAAAAAGTATTTAAAATAAAACTTTTGAATTCACAGTTAACAGAAAGGCTAGTTGCATATTTTAATATTCTATACAGGGAGATATTAATGATAAGGGTCGTGTTACCAACATTTTCTTGGGGGCGGCAGGATATCGTAGTCATCATTATCCAGCTCATCACAGCTCACTGCACCTACAGCGTAGGAAAAAAACCCAGATAACTCAAAAGGTCCAGCATCTTTTGGTGAAGGGGATGAAGCTGTCTTATTAAGGTTTTATGAGCTTCTTAAGTTCAGCACAAATCACAAGGGAACCGAAAGCAACTATGAACTGCATCAAAACCATATTGGTACTTCAAAACCTTATACAAGTATCAGTACAGCAACGATGCTGAAGAGATCAACATTGGGTAACATCCAAACCTTACTTAATCTTGCCACTTGAATCTGAGATTAACATAATGAAACTGTTCAGTCAGGTTGTTGCCGTACCGGAAGGACCTAGGATGGCACTAAACTCTTTATTTTCAGATGGAGACTCCGGGGAGGACCTCATTGAAACCCACTGCTCAGGCACGGAGGAGCGGCGCTTAAGCTCCACTGCTTCATGCCTGACCTGTATTCTGGAGCTACAGCACGGACTGGACTGAGACCTCGGCTTCACCTCTGAAACAAACAATCTAAACATAGCCACGCACACACACACAGTGCAAAAAATCATTAGAGTTGCTATATATATATATATATATATACATGTGTATGTATGTATATATGTGTGTGTGTGTGTGTATGTGTGTATATGTATGCATGTATGTATGTATGTGTATATATAGTCAATTCATGTGTTTTAATCTCACTAAAGATTTTATTTTTAATAATGAATCATTTTTATGTCACTAAGCAGGGACATACTTGGGATTTCCTGGCGCCGCAAGCTGCATAGCCTTCCACAAGTAGTCAATCCATATCTGTCTCAGATCTGCTGTGTCTGCTGCCTATCAGCCAAGAGGTGTACATTTATAATTTAATAAGATCAGGGGATATTTGAATAAATTCACAAATTTCTACCGGCATCATCGTCAAGTTCTGAAATGCCTTTTTTTCTAACTAACTGAGTTTCTGCCATATTAGTATTTCCTGGCAGACTGGACTCTTCCATGCCCGAAAATGATGAGGTAAAACCAGTGGAGAGATGAGCCAACTTCCTCTCTGACACAAATAAGCAGTGTTCTGCTAGGTGCTTTTCCCTTGTCCCACAAGAGGAGGGATCTTGGACCACATCCTCAAACAAAGCACTGACAAGGCTATCGGTCCCGTAGAGAGTTGACCAGGCTGGGGAACTTACCAGTACTTTCTTCTTCCCATTTTTCATTATCATCTCGAAAGAGTAGCGTTTGCTGTCGACTTTCTTTAGCTCACGCACGGATTGCACCTGTCAAAAAGCAAGATAAGAAAATGACTTGGAATACAGTTTAAAAAGGTGTACCTTTGCTTTGTGGATGGGATGTCTAAAAAATCTCAAAACAACCAGTTGCTCCAATTCTTTTTGACTTAGAAATAATGTTCCCTGTGTATTTTGCATGTGCCAACATATATATTTTTACAGAGGCCAACACCCCCACCCCCCCCTCCCTTCCCACATACACACACACACACACACACACACACACACCTTATTGTTAATACGGAAACAACTAGAAAATCACCACAAGTTGAGGAATTGAGAAACCTTGTCTTTCAACGTAAACTAACCAAACAGAAAGAATACATGTATGACAGAACACTAAAATCAGGAAATACAGATACAAAGCACTATGTATGCATTCACTCTGAGACAAAAATCTTTAAGCATGCCTTCAGTCTTGTAAATACCATTAGTTTAAAATGTTTTGTTTTATGGAGCATGATGGTGTCTGGCTGAACCGTGAGGGAGCACAGTCCTGTCACTGGTGCATAAAACATAAGGCTTCTACACCCACCATAAAACATAAGACTTCTACACCTGTCATAAAACATAAGACTTCTACACCCGTCATAAAACATAAGACTTCTACACCCGTCATAAAACATAAGGCTTCTACACCCGCCATAAAACATAAGACTTCTACACCTGTCATAAAACATAAGACTTCTACACCCGTCATAAAACATAAGACTTCTGCACCCACCATAAAACATAAGACTTCTACACCCACCATAAAACATAAGACTTCTACACCCGTCATAAAACATAAGACTTCTACACCCGTCATAAAACATAACACTTCTACACCCGTCATAAAACATCAGACTTCTACACCCGTCATATAACATGAGACTTGTACACCCGTCAGGGTTTCTGCTGTGCTGAGTTGACTTTAAGACAACACTTACCGTGTATATGTAATACTGTCCTCTCAGGTGAGACTGGGGAGAAAAAAGACAAGAGACAGAATGACTGAATGACACATGTCAGAACACGGAGGAGAGGCCACAACTTCAATCTGCACTGATAACAAATGAAAACTAGCAAATAAAACGCAGTTCGCTATTTTCCGTATTATTGAAGAATTCCAGTGAAAATGTGTATAGACACTTACAGCACTTCCATGTTTGGCAGTGAAGAAGAAGAGTGTTGTGTTATGGAGTCTGAACCAGTAGGTAACCCACTTCAGCCTCTAGCATGAACAGACCAAAAATCAATCACGGTTTTCACAAAAAGGTTCATTACATGATACGCTGCGTGACACATCTAATAAGAACACTATACGTAAGTCATACCTGTTTAACACTCAGTCAGTGCAGGTTAAAAAGGTATTAAAAGAGTCTTGAAAATGAAAGAAAGACATAAATTCAAGATCTTTTCTGGTGGATACAAAGTCACTGAATGGATGGAGGGGGACACATCTCTGCTAAAACTCCTGAAAACCTTGGTAAGTTGTTAAATCTTTTTTTTTTAAAAACTATTATTGTTGAGAAACAAACAAACAAACAAACACTTACCATTTTATCTTTCCTTTTCTTCAAAAATCCCTCATATAACAATTTCTGTCCATCATTCACGGCTGACATTGTCCACTGACAACAGGGCTGATGATCGCTAATGTTGTGTTATGAGATGTGATTATAACTTCCCTCTTTCATAAGGCCACCTCCACTTTCATACTTCCACTTTTTTATTATCATAAAGAGGTGTTCATGCACAGGTCTAGACTTATACAAACACAATGCACTGTACACTAGTTACTCATTATTGCCTCACATCAAGTGTACATATTTACTTTTTTATCCCTTTAATTTGGCTTGTTTTATTTAGTTTAAAATTATTACTGATGTTTGAGCCCTCACAGAGTCATGCTGTTCATTTGAACACGACCATTTTCATACAGCACTTGTAATACAACTGTGTTCCATTGGCCTGACTCCATAGAAACTCAGAGAGAACGAGAGAGAGCGTGTGAGTGTGTCAGGACTTTGAGTCAGGGACGTTCTATAAGACACACAGGACTCTTATGAGTAGTCTGTAATCAGGCTATGGGCCGTTTGTCCAGAGTAACTGTAACAGAAAACCACTGGAACAAAGACACAACTGTGGACTGTATTGATTTATAAACACATTTTTCTGTTTGAATATCAGACATGACACATTCAAACAGAAAAACTTATGAGGTTAAGAAATGAATACAGTCAGCAGTTCAAACCTGTCAAGAGCAAATGATCATCATATGGGAAATGGCCTTTTTCCCCCTCAATTCTCCACTCTTTGTTTTGATGCCATCTATAAACATGGTATTTAGTCTCATCTGAAGTGAACCCTATTTTCTCTTTGTGCTGCCTTGTTTCTCATGGATGGGCCAGCATCTAATATTGACTCGTGAAATGAACAGCATCCACAATTAAAAACATGATTGGGACCTAACGAGAGTGGTCCAAAATAAACAAACACCCAAAAGTAAAGCAGCTGACACTGCAGAACAGATACAAATCAGAAAGCAAGGAAAAAGAGACAGAGCAGTAGAAATTGATGTTCTATAACTGTTAAATATATAAACGGTAACAGTCAAGGACCTTCTTTTTTGGTTTCTCCAATGGGGGAAGGACAGAGCTGAGAAGATTAGGGTGAATTTTGTAGTTCTTTTGGTGGGAAACTGGGCTGCAGTCCATGAAGTTACAGATCAGTGCTGCCCGAGGAGGGTGTTGTCCATGGCAAGCCCCAACACTGCATGTATGGTGGATCCTACACCAGCCTGGCACTGAAACATAGAGTTTACAGGCCTGACACTGAAACAGAGTTTACAGGCCTGACACTGAAACATAGAGTTTACAGGTCTGACACTGAAACAGAGTTTACAGGCCTGACACTGAGACATAGAGTTTACAGGTCTGACACTGAAACATAGGGTTTACAGGCCTGATACTGAAACATAGAGTTTACAGGCCTGATACTGAAACATAGAGTTTACAGGCCTGATCCTGAAACATAGAGTTTACAGGCCTGACACTGAAACATAGAGTTTACAGGCCTGATCCTGAAACACAGAGTTTACAGGTCTGACACTGAAACATAGAGAGCCTCAGGTGAGCCTGAACCAAGTGTCTGCAGAGAGTGGGAGAGAAGAAAATCCAATAAAGGGCTAGTTTAGTCTAAAGGGCAGCCGTGGTCTAAAGGTTAGAGAACCTAGCTCATGACTGGAGGATTGCCAGTTCAATTCCCAGGACCAACATCCATGGCTGTGTGCCCTTGAGCAAGGCACTTAACCCTAATGCTCCCTGGGTGCAAGGAATTCTGCCCACTGCTCCTGTGTCTGGTGTGTGTGTTCACTACTGGTGTGTTAGATGGGTTAAATGCAGAGGACAAATTCACTGCTCATGGTGTGTGTGTGCAAACATTTACATTTACATTTTTTGACTGAGTTGACTGACTGCTCATTTGTGAGATGGCACAAGACTGAAGAAAATGGATGCTTTTGGGAAAAGCAGTGGGTGAAAGTGAGTTTAAAAATGTGTGCAAGGCAAAAGGGATACACAACCAAAGCTTAGCTATGGCGGTGTTTTATACTCCTGTAAGTATCAACAATAAAACCCCTCTCAGATAAGCACAGGAAAACTTCTGCAAGGAGCCTCATCTCACTGCAACTGCAATGAGAGCAAAGTATTTGTTTTCTTTTGTGTTTTTAAATTGCACAAGATTTTTAATTACAAAAGCCTCCAGGTCCAAAACAGCAGTAACTGTAAGATGTGATATTACTCCTACAGAAAATGCAAAGTCTTTGACGTTAGTCTCATTTCGGTGCAGGCAACGAGGGTTTAAATACATTACAGGTGTTTCCTCTTTCACGTTTTCTGAAGAAGCAACAGTGACATCAGATGGTAAGACATGGTATTACCACAGTGACACAAAACTTCTCATTGCTTTGTGATGGTGAAAATGGACATCAGAACCCTCTCTGTGGATATACTGAAAAGACTGAAAAGACAACTCAAGTGAGTTGCATACTATTTGAAGATCATAGCGATATATGTTACAAATAACACTCTAGGCTAGGAGGCGGGTGGTGTGTGCAGTGGAGGTATTTGACCACTTATTTGGATTCCTGTCGTCGTAATGTTAAGTCATAAGAACTTTGGAAAGAGCTTTAGAACAGCAGTAGTCCATTCACAATCTGCCTGTCCTGTGCTCAGTTTTTTTTTTTCCAATGTAAGGATGCTATGCGCCTCACTGTTCCACGGGCTACAGGCCCACAGCTCTTCAAATTGCAGAGCGCCCGACGTCTGTAGAATTGCAGCACTCATCAATGTAACTTGTACAACAGTGACCAATCAGAGAAGAGGAAAGGCAAGCCTGTACATTAGTCATTCATTTACAGAAAACGGCAGTTAAACGCAGCATTGTCCCATCACAGTTAGATAGACTAGTGCACTCTGTTTTGAAGAAAATGACATAAAAAAAAATGTGAGTATGGCTCTTGTCTGTTGAGTAGTTTTATTTTTGTTTTTTTTTGTTTTTTACAAACGAATTTCACTTCACACCTCATATTTTACTACAAATGGTAACACGTCTTGGCACAGATTCACTGTGTTTGCTTCACGTTTCAGACCAAAAGTTAATTAGATTGGCTTCCATAACTGAAGATGTATTTGGAACTAAATGGAAATACTTAGTGAGATGTAAGCATACCATGGACACACACTGACAAATGGGCCCTCCAGCTACTCCATCAACTGGACAAAATCAGAAATTCTGCCTATAACCAAACTTAACTGAGATGTTGAGGCTGGGGAGCCCCTCTTCAAATGAACAGCAAAATCTATTACTTACCTTGAAATCCACATTTCCCCAAATTTAAACGAATTATTCAAACTTAACTATACCTCCCTACTACAAGAAATAAAAGACAGTCTGGAAAGATGGAATAAATTACCACTATCTTTGATTGTCCAAATTGCCTCCGTTAAAATGAACATCCTCCCAAAAATAAATGACCTCTTTACCATGACCCCTGTCACCCCACCCTCAGACAGGTTTTCCTCTCTTAATAGTGCAGTCTCCAGATACTACAGGAAAAAACAAAAAACATGAATTAAACTATCCCCCCTCCAAAGGCCCAAACAATACAGAGGCCTGGGGCCCCCAAATTTTTTTACTAGTTCCTCTCACACCAATTACCGCACATCCACCACTGGACAAATAACACCAATCCACCCTGGATAGAAATCGAAAACAGTTTAGTTTAAGAAGTGAGCTGCTACTTCCAGTATATCCACCTAAAAGAAGTCACAAAGAAAAGCATCAACGATAGAAACTTTAACAATCACAGCTTCCCTCCCCTGTATTTAAGTTACAATCACTCAAATCTCCTAAAATGTTATCCCAAATACACAAACTCCTAGCATCTGAAGACAGCACAATAACAATCCCTGCAGACAAATGGACTACGGACATAAATGACCTCCCAGCATATATTAATTAGCAAAGCATACACAGTAACACATTTTCAATGACATGCAATTCCAAAAACCCAATTAATACAATATAAAGGCCTTCACAGAATCCACATAACTACAGACAAACTTTACCCCATGGGCTTCAGCCAAAGTAACACATGTTCATACTGTTCAGCCTCAACACATGATTACTTCCATGCCCTCTGGCTCTGCCCACACGTCCAAAACTTTTGGTCGGAGGTCATGAGCAGGCTGTCTGAGATCTGTATGATTATGGTAACATCTGAACAGACATGGTTCAGGATAAGAGAACTGTTTAACCTGGTGGTCTTATTACCATAGTTACAAAGAAAGCTTCACAACTTTGGCACCACGTTACTGTTGGAGCCAAGAGCGACTGATTAAGGCAAAATACAACCGGTAATGGGCGAATGACAGCCATCATAGACAAAAGGGGAATTTAGCATTAACACCTAGATTCTGATTTGCATCAAGCAACGTTGTACACCTACTGTCTGTTTGCTTCATGGTATAAAAGGCCGATCACGGTAACAGTTCTCTGAGTTAAGCTGTGGCGCAAGCAGACTTGCTGCCGGGTTCCACCGCCACCAAATAAAGCTTTTCTCCAAGCGCGCTTTTGCTCCGGTTCCTTTACTTGTAAAATCACAAGAAAATCCGACAGATCCTTAGCCTCTGCATCCCCTTATGCCTCATCATTGCATTGCTTGGTGATGTCTTAACATTACACATACCCAAACATCTTAAACCATTCATATAAATATCACTAACCATTGCCACAAAGACCATATTACTGAACTGGAAAGACAGAACCAAGGTATCCATGGCTCACAGGCTCAATCTACTAACAGACCATTCAAATCTAGAAAAACTTACCGCTTCTTTGAAAAACAACATTAAATCCCAGGAAAACACCTGGTCCTCCCTTCTACAATACCTTCAACGCTGATTCCTCTCTCCACAAATGGCCCCTAATATAATTATAAGTATTACTATTCTTTTCAACGTTTATCTATTTAATTTTTACCTATTTTTTTTCCTTTTCTTTCTGTTCTAACAAACCTTTGTTTTCCCGTTGTCTGTCTTGTCCCACCACGAGTTGTCTGTAATGTCACATCTTGTTCTTCACCCTTTATATGTAAATACGTATATACAAAGAATGATGTACCTCTCTGTTACTGTGATGCATTGTTTTACTATACTTCGTCATATGTAATTCTATATTGCAAATAAAAAAGAATGAAAAAAAAAAAGTCTAAACTCCTCAAGCTCCCTGTGCTGGACTTTCTAAAGCTTGTATCCTGGATACTGATGCCTGTAGAATCTGACACTGATGCTGTGTTCCCACAGGGGCATGGGACAGTGGAAAGAGAGCAGCATGTCAGTCTGGCCTTGTCAGAACAATAGAAAAAAATACTTGACAAGCAAAAGAAGAGTGCCTTTCTATGGTGATTTCCCTGAAACATTTCAAACAATGTTTGCTTAAGTTTTTACTACCGGTCCCTTGACTCCTGACATATTGTTTCAATTAGTGGCCCTATGCAATAATAACTATATGATCTTTGTCTTGCTTTGTCTTTAAACAATTGTAAAGTCAAAGATACATGTAATGTGCTTCGTGGACAACATGTAGCCCTCAGGTTATTTAAAAAAATGAATCAATCAAAGTTGAGAAAAAATGAAACAATAGTACTAATTTTACTTTACTAACTATGTATCCTATAGCCATAAACTCCACAGGATTTAATTATTTTTAGCTGGCCCTAAGATGAAGCCGAGCTAGATTCCGCCACATTCAAACCTGTCAACACGGCGCTTTGAAAATAAGGGAGATCTTTTTTGAAAACCGAAATATGGTCACCCTACTTTACTTTACATTTAAGTTTCGCTCGTTAAGCGGATTCCATGACATATGCGCAAACAAAACGCATAATCAAAATTTAAAATATTTCCTGTCTAACTACGTTCTCAAGCTTTTGGATATACGTAGTACTATAGAACAGCTATAAATATGAGCAGTTTGCAGTGACATTTTGGCACTCACGCGTTAAGCATTTTTAACGTTAAGCGTCGGCAAGCGCTTTTAGACTGTCCCAAAATACTGGCGATTCACGGGAAAATATTAAAACGGGAGGACAGCTGGAGAGAAGGCGGGAAAACACGAGAGAAACCCGGAAGAAATTGGAAGTTTGACAGGTCTGCACATTTCCCAACTGAGTAATATTACCGTGGTTTTTTGTGATGTTTTTGTTGTGCTTATTTCTTCAATCTTCAAGTTCAACATCCAATAACCCTGTAAGCTAATGGGCCTAGATATTGTGAGATACTGTAAGAGGAATTTGTAGTTGCAGTTCATGGTGTTTGTGGACATGCCTGGACGGCAGGTGGCAATGCATTGAGGATGTTTTATCGGAAGACGAGATCCTGAACCTGAAGCAGAAATTTTAGTTACGCTGTTACAGCATTACAGCGCAACACGTTTAAGGGGCCTTTGCCAGCAGACATTTTATCAAATGATCATTATTTACTTTTAATATATCTATATCTATCTATCTATCTATCTATCTATCTATCTATCTATCTATCTATCTATCTATCTAATTTAAAGGTTATATTGACAGTTATATTTAATTTTAATGAATCACTGTACATTTCATGTTAATGATTTAGACTGACGATCCAAATGCAAGGTTTGTGTCATTTTATGAAAGTGATTATGTAGGAAAATTATAAAGCAGCACCTATGAAAACAAAACAAGCACAAATATGACACCTCTTTGACAGGATCCATAAAAACTGACAAAGAAGATAACTTAGGCAGTCAAATAGTAAAGATGTATTTAAATAATTTCATAAATGCAGAATGATACAGCCACAGCGATAAACAGTGGAGCAGGAATTATCCAAAAAACCAATGACAATTTCAATGCAGTAATGTGAATTCTGTAGATTTCTCTATACAGACAAGGACATTCTTTTTGTTACAGTTCGCAGGTATATGTGCACACATTTAAGTTCCAACATGTAATCTGACACGCAGTTAAAAATAGCACATGTAAGATCATTAAACTTATATAGAAGATCAACTACAAGACAGTACATTTATACACAGATTCCTCTCCAACAAACAATAATATGCAAGCTGGCATTTTTACTGTGAGAACACACATACTGGTTTTGTCAGGTAAACCACGTATTCAGTTCATTTACACTGTATGTGATCATCCTTGTTGCTTTTTCTTTCACCAAAATATTATGGAGTTTCCTTTATGTTTTTTTGAGTCATTCCAAAATTTTAATGTCAAAAGCTACTACTCCATGAAATGAAAAACCCAAGTAAAAGGTAACATTTTCATTTCCATTAGGCAGGGACGCTGAGTACAAAGGGATGACTCTGATCTTACTGCCCTGAACTGTTCCCTGAACAAAAAGATTTCCGTTCTCTGTCCATCCTTCAACCCGTTTCAGTAGCTGCATAACACTCGGGTTTGTCCACACCTCACCGCTAAGCCACTTCAGCCGTCTTTCACTTAGAGTGCCTTTGCTTAACTTTTCAATTGTGCTCCTGTGAATTATTTTGTTCAGACCTGGTGCCTTTCCAAGAAAGAAATGAGTAACAAGCCTGGCTTTTCGAGGGGTTCGGGCTTTCGTCTCACAAAATCTGTGGAGGACATCAATTGCAGACATAAGTACTTTGTTTCTAGGACTTGATGACTCTTTGATCTTTTGATCCTCTGGCCAGAACAAGAGTGAGAGAAGAAAGTGTGCACTAGCTCCTGCTGTGTTTTTTCCCACCCTGCAAAACCTCATACTAAGATCCTGAAGTTCTCCGAGTGTAAGGAGCTTCCCAGAGCCAGGTACGGCACATGCAAGACCAATCTGACAGAAGATGAATTTCTCAAGCTCACTCTGATCAAGGTTTTGTCGGGTGATATTTGCTGGAAACAGGCCAATTAATTCCTCTAGCTTTTCTCCAGCTCTTTCTTTTTTATTGTCTGAGAGCAGGGATAGGATTGTTATGGCATTGCCCCCTCCAAGCTTATAAATTTTCATCTGTCTTGTAAATGCAGAATCTACATCAGAGTTATTGTTGCCAAGTTCTTCATTTAGACTGACATCACAGAAAAACTCAGCATACACAGCACTTCTCCTCATCAGCCATTTTCTTGGACTGTATATTTGTTCAGGTTCTCTTGTGTCATGCTCCTCTTCTTCCTCGCCTAAGTCAATTTGAAAGTAAGCAAGATCGTCACAAATGCACTCGAGCGCGTTGTGAATGCTGTTTTTCAATCCCTTCAGTAGACCATGAAACTTACTCCATGGCTTTTTGATTGTCTCTGGTATGTAGTCTGTCAGCAAGTATCTCATTAGCTCAGTATTTCCCTCTGTTGTTGAAAAAACATCCACTGATTTCAAAAGCTTAAGCAGTTGGCATCCAACATCAACTTCTCCAAAATAAGAATTGTTCAGGCCAACAGTCTCTGATTTTGGTGCTTTCTCTGAGGCTCTGAAAGCTTTAATTCCCTTAAGGGCAATGTCAATTATTTCAACAGCTGCTTCAGGCTTTACCTTGCCTTCGTCAAGGGCATCGAGTAAGTCATAAAACCATCTCTTGTACACTTGCCCCTCCGTATCCAGGATGAATGTATCATGTGGAAGGCGAGACTTTGCTTCTCCAGCCCAGTGTTGTGCTTCAGAGAACCTTTTGTTTTTGTACAGTACACGTGCAAGCTGCTGAGCCACAAAGGCATCTTGTCCAAGGCATGTGTAAGCTGTTTTTAAAAGATCAATTGCCTTATCAGTGTCTTCTTTATTACAAACGTGTTCTATCAGAGGAGAGAATAAAGTGTCCTCAGGATCCCCCCTACTTTTTTTATTCCGTTTGATGAACAGGTCCCTGTTGAATTTTAAAAAGTCGTCCCTCCCAAACCGATGGTCAAAAAGCGCTTTGTCCTGCAGGAGATCCATTGCTATAGTACTCTGGGGCTGTTTCGCTGAGAGTTGGTTCAGTATTTCCTTAGCTACCAAAGGATGAATGATCCGTATGGCGCTGATGTGTGTTGAACTGTCTCTTAAGTGAATGAAAATAAGCTTGGCTTGTTCACTGAGAGAACTCTCAAATGTCTGGTATCGGACATTGTGTATGTAACTTCCTAAGCCTAGGAATGTTTCACAGTGTGATACCGATAAGAAGGAATTCTGAACGTAACTGTTGAGCAGTGACACAAATTTGATCAACTGAGTCTGAGGAGATGAATGATCAATTTTGTCCAGCAGGTTTTGCACAAAGTCTGTGATGTAGGATTCCTGAAAACCTTCACTCATCAGTACAAATGTGAGTATAAACTCTAGTTTCTCAAACTTGAGCTTTAGACTCTCTGCTTTCTTTGAGAACAGTTTCTTCTCATTATCAGATAGCTTGTGTGTAACTCCAGCTGTACGTGATGGAAATGATTTACACATTCTTTGAGGCTCGTGAGACCTTTTACAGCTTAGAATAATGAAACATAAAGTTGAGGGACTGATCTTCATGGTTGCAGCTGCATTGCTTAATTCTTGTCTGAGATCATCTAGGTAGTCTGCATTGTAATCCTCCAAAAGCAGAATGACTGGTAAGCAGCTATTCTTGTCTTTCTCCCCATACTCTCTTAGTTTTGTAGCATGCTCACAGACTGTTGAGAATTGATGTGAATGTTTGACAACAGCACATCGCACTTTTTTCCTCCATTTCCAGAGGATCTGTCGAGCCACCGTACTTCCGCCACTTCCAGGGTGGTGGTAGATGGTAATATTTTCTACAGACCGTTCTGATGTACCACGAAGGACAAGTGTCTCTACAATTTCATCAGTCTCTGCATAAGCATCTCGCTGAATTACCTCCCCACATTTACCTTTGTCTGCCAGCCATAGAGTCAACCAGTCAATCTTTCCTCCCCGATAAAAATACTGTTCAAGTTCACTAATTTGGTCATGGTCCATCATGTCCAGATTTGTCTCATCACATTGGTCAGCACTTACTATTTCTAAAGAGAACATGTTGTCCTCATCTACCCGTTTTATGAAACATAGCCCTTTACTGAAGACTGGTAAGCATCTTGTTGACTCGCACTTGGAAAGCTGAATGCTTTGAACTGTTGCATCTACATGACTCATTGACATGCCAACAATGCTGACCTGTTCAAGCGTCTCAAGACTACAGGAAGCTTGGGCAAGGTTTGACCATTTCTTGTGAATCTCTACTGACTCGGAGATAATGATCACATCTTCATGACCATTCATTTCTGCATAGAATTCATGAAATGTATCAACAAGTGGTTGTTCAATCTCTGACATGAGTAGGAAAACCACTATAAATGATCCTTTAGGTAGAATTTCATTGCAGATAACAGAAACCGCTCTCTTGAGCAATTTCTTCTTGGTTCTAACCCAGCTCTTTTCATCACATGGATTTTCATCCCCAAAGTAATCTGTGCGGCCATTACAGAAAATCCAGCTTTTTCTGTCAAAAAGTTGCAAACTCTTGACGAAGTCAGTGGTGCTGAGTCTGCGGTCATTTGCGTAGTCCTGCAGAAAATGAGGGTTCGGTGTGTGGTACTCCTGGTATTTTTGACATAGTCCAGATGTTTTAGACTCAGGGTCAAAGTCAAAAACACAGAGGATGTTCATGTGAGCTAGGAAGCTAATGTTCTTCAGGTTTTCTTCATCAAACTTATTGGTCACAATGATGTAATTCAATGTGTTGTCCATGTATTTTTTCCCACCTGTTAAGAGAAGTGAGAGCTTCCTTCCCAGATCCTCTTTGCAGTCACTGTGTATTTGACTGTGGTTGGATTCAGCCTGTTCTCTTTTTAGGTCACGGTCTTTGAGTGCTTGAATGAAACTGACCAGATCGTCATCAGTAATGCATGATGTGCTGGACCCAACTCTTTGATAAGGAGTTTTTGGATCATACTCAGTTTTATTTGCTTTCTCATTGAACTTTGGAATACGAACTCTGTACAGTTTGTCTCTTACGATGCTTACCATGGGAACAATGTCAACCTCTATAACCCAGTTTTGTTCTGTGCTCTCTTTATCAGTCACCTCTATAAATTTTGGAGACCTGATACATTCTCGGGCATCATAATGATGTGAGCTCAGAAAGGAGTTTTCAATGTAGTCCAGTGCATCTACAAAGGTCTCTTTGTCTTTGATGGGAATTCCAATTACTTCTCCATGCTTATAATTTGTTTTGGTCTTGTCCATGACTCCAAAATGTATTGTGCCATTTGTACGCATGTTCATGCACCCACATGCAAACCTTATGACCTCACTGGCAAATTTGATTTTCAGCCTTCTTGCATCTAGCTTGCTTGCATTCTCCAGCGATTTGTACTCATGGCACGGAACAATTAGCTTGTCAACACCGGTCTCTGGAGGGAGTATAGAGTGTTTCATGTATTTGAAATCTTTCTCATCTTCATCAAATTTTCTGTATCTGCTCAGGGGAAAAGATGAAGTGGAGGGTATGTCTGGATTTTCATTTTCATTGGAGGGCTGTACGTTTTCAGTCAGATTTTTGGATTTCTCAGGTTCGTCTTTTGATCCCTTTGTGAGTGCTGCACCAGATGCAGATTTTTGAATGTGTTTTTGAGATGATTTTAGTGGCTTATGCTGCTGTAGGTCCTTCTTTGTAAGCCCAGCTCTTTTGGAAAGTAGGAACTGGATTTGGCCACTGCCCATGCCAATGGTTTCACGTAAATATTTCTCTTCGAGGCTCAAAAGGACAGGTCCCGTAACCTCCCCGTCGTTAAGTTTTTGTATGTATTGTGTCTTCACACCAATGTCTTTTAGCCAGGAGCTGACATGGGATTCGGTCCATTCCTTACATGGTAAGTGCTTGTAGTCTATAAAGATGAAAACAGAGTTTCAGTTACAGCACAGCCATCAAGATAAATGTCCTCAAGTGTCTTCTATATAACTACCTTCTTCTGTTGACCAACATGCAATATACATTCGCTATTATGTAACATTTAGCACACATAGAAGATTTGAAAAGTGGACAATGCAGTAAGGAAGTAAACTTAAACACATTCATGTTAATAACCTGAGTCCACACCCAGAATAAAAATACAATAAATGAAAAGAAAAAGACACTAAATTGCAAAATCATCATCACAAGAGAGCCAAATAACTAAGATGTTTTTGTGAAACTTGGCCTGTTGGTGTGCTGCAAAACAAGTTCATCCATACACTACCTTCATTCTGAGAGTCCATTACTTCTAGTTTGAGAACTTGTCATGAGAAGCACTCAGGTTGGTCAGTGATTTTCCTGCACACAGAGTGAAATAACAGAACTGTTTTCTTGTAAAAGAAAAAAAAAATGAATAAATACACTCATGTGAAGTTGTGCCGAGGGATGGGTACCCCTGCAGAGTCTTTAATTGCAGAATCTGTAATAATATCATAGAGTCCATCATCAATTGTATGTTTTGCAAAGATAAAATTCAGCCAGTGAATTGAGGAGTCAGGTGTTCATCTATCTGGTGACCTTTTCTGAACTGATTGGCTCATCAACCAGATATTGTGTAATTATTGTAATTTTGCTTTTGAAAACCCCTGAATTATTCACAAACAGAGTCAATAAAAATGCTAAAACCTGACTCATGATTAATGAGAAAAAGATACTCTTAATGGTTCACCGTGAATATTATGCTGAACACTAACATCACTTAGCTATAACCATAACCTTATCTGACTTTCTGAACCAAGTTAAGTTACAATTATTCTGAGACATTATGTATAGCTCAGAAGCTCTGAAAACTGAGCCCAGAAATTATTCAAAACAACTCTTAATTTGCATGTAATAAAAATATTAAATAATACGATTGAAGTAGCAAGTACAATTATACCAATTCAAGTCTCTGAGATCACTAAGTTTCTGGATCACCACATTCAGTAAACTGGGAAATGATTTATCACATACTCAAGAATAGAAACTGCCAACGTTTATGACAATGATCAAGTCAAACAGTACAGAATGAATCTGACATTGAATAAATTGGGCTTTACAGGGAAGTAAGCAAATTTGCTACTGTTAAGTGTGTCCTACTCCCCCCAGTTCGCTAAATAAGGAAAATAAAATGTGTTGAGCCATAACTTCACGTGTGTGTGTGTGTGTGTGTGTGTGTGTGTGTGTGTGCAGAGGGAACACGTATGAATATGAAATATGAAAAGTAGGAATGACCAAAATGCAGCTGACACTGCACTACAAGTAAACATCTCTCAGGCATGTCACTGAAAGTTGTGTCCTAACTGCTACAGTGCTTTAGCTGCTCCATGAGCATGCTGTCATTACACTAGCACCCCCCCCCCCCAAATAAATATGAAATAACTAATTATGGGCAATTACTAATGCCTATCTCTCAGCTAACCTAATGCCTAACTGGAAACCATTATCAAAAATCGTATGATAGGGTACTAAATTAAAGATTGTGGTGATAAATTTAAAACTTGCAGTTTCTATTTCGTCAAAGTCACATCTCACTCTGTCAACAGTGTTTTAAAATAAATCTCTAGTTTGAATACGAAGGTGAACTTTAAATTTTACAAAATAAAAATATGATTAAAATTAAAACAAATGTTAAGTGCTGAAATTGTCTTTGAATCTGGTATTACCTTCAGTTCTGCTCAGTGAGGAACGATGATGACAGTGCAGATTCAGACAGTGTGATTCTTCCATGTTAAGGCTGCTACTCGATGATCATAGGGTGTGACCATGGCAGGTTGTGAACATCCTGTTCCACTCATCAAATACCCTCTTTCTGGGTACAATTGAATCTGAAAACACACCCCAGTCTCATTGTGCTTTGCTCACTCACTTTTTACATGACACTGTGTTGGATATCACCTGTCATGTAGCTTGGCATTAGTCCTGAACCCATTAATACGTTCTGTTATGTCTTAAAATCCTACCACCTGCTGGGCTTTGTATTCACAGGTCTACATACATTACATGTAAGCATGGAGTGCCATAGCTCTGATATTTGGAAATATCCAAGACCCTATTCTTGCATGAAGGGACAGAAAACAAAGATTACTAGCAAGAACCAGAGGGTGCAGCTTACCTATTATAACCACATCTGTGACTGAGAACCAATCTTTAGTGAGGAAAAGGCAAAGACCAGGAACCTCATCGTGCTGTCTAAAAGCCCTGCACGTTTGACAAAGAAAAGACTGAAAGCTAGACAAATTTGTTTTTCATGTCTCTACGAGTAAAATGAGCAAAACTGGAACACTTGAAAACTTGCCCAAGAGTATACCCGAGCATGGTTCATACTGACACTACCAAAACTGGGCCACCAAAAGAGCAAAGATCTGTTGACAGTGACCCAGTTTTTCTAAAAGCAGAGAAAGTTAGCATAAGGTAATGCCCTCTTCCTGTCATACCACTCAAAATCAGTGAGTGATAAAAGGAAATAAAAATGCAAATATATGAACTTTTGTGTCTGGATATTGATCAGCATTTTGCACTGAGAAGCTGAAGAGACAAGTGATTGCCTAGGCAAGAAGAATCTAAATTCTTTTTTGAGCAATGGCCTTGGAGAAAGTACTGAATAGCCAAAAACTGACAGATGTCAATGGTATCGGTCTCTCCTGACACTGAGAGACATGATCATTATATGGTTTGGTCATTTCGGATAAATTCTCAGAAGTAACTAGTTGATCTTCTTTACCAGAGAAATTACCCTATATTGAAGAGTATAAAAAGGTATGACAATTCTGTGAAACAGGATCAAATCCAATACTATCTAAGCAATAGGAACAGTGCTAAACTGCAGTGCAGATGGCCATACATCAATTTACATGAATGAGACAAAAAGATATTCCCAAGTTCCTCCAAAAGTCTTTTATCTCTGAAGTCTAAAAAAAAACAACTTCTGTTGACCTGGTAATAGCATAATATCATCAGCCAAATTAGCCCTTTTACAAAATATCACATCAACTTTAATTCTGATAAGAAATCAGTCACCCTGATATCATTTTAAATTTATTATTCTGTTACAAATAATTATATCACTGATGTCAAAATCATACTGTATATATAAGAACTGTATTTTATGATTGGTAAAAGCAAATATTATAACATATACACACAGCATACACAAATGAACAGTGCAATGGTTGTCAAGCATATAGTAATAGTCAAGCAAAAAAGTAGCTTACACAATCCAAGAACTATTATTACCTGTTCTCAACTGGTTGGAATATTCCACAACTTGTTATATAGAACAGCCATAAAAATTCACGATACTAAGGAGTGAGTTTATTTTGTGATCATTTTTGTCTTTCCCTGTTTAGTTTTATGACAGGCTAGTTGCTGGCAGAGGATTATAAACCCTGACAGGCAGGATGTCATATCAAACCACAAGCCGACATCCAACAGCCGAGGATGCAGATGATGTGCTTAGACAATGAGGAAATGAACACACAAAGATGGACTGAGAGAGAAGCACAAAACAGAGCCAAATTCTGACGGTTTGCACAAAGTGTAAACATATGTTGCTGTACTGCCTTCCTCAAGGTTCAAACCTGAGTGATCTGGTTCATAGACTTTTGGGTTGTCTTTAGGGAAGTTTTGCAAGCTCAGGGCATTTTTTAAAGAAATTAAATTGATTCATATGAACGTTACACCTCATCCTCATTTTTTTAAACAGTTAATTATTACGTAGGCAGATGAATTTTAAATCTGCCAGCTGCCACAAAGAATAAAACTAATACAAAAGTGAGTGTGTGTGTGTGTGTGTGTTTATTTTTAATTGCTCGCTTTGTTGCCTTAAATTCTGGTCAACAGGAAACTGTGATGATGCAAGTTCCAAGAAATGTGCTTATGTGGATTTGAAATAACCTTTGATCAAAGATTGAAAAATGAAATGTGGGAATGAGAATGTTCTACTGGTACTACTCGCCAAGAGGACAAAAAATTGAAAAGCACAAAAATAATAATAGAAATACTTTGAAAGAAGTACAGTTGTCTGTGCATAAATGTCCACTCTATGTATACGGGATCAATAAGCGTCAGTCCATGGCATTGTACAGTCTGTGGCAAAACCAAAACAAATGATATTTAGGGAAGTGGCATTAGTACAGTCAAGGGAATTACAGATTTTACCGATTGCTTACACATTGGAAGTGAATGCCTAGACAAAGGCACCAAAACCTTGACTTTTGTAACCATGTCTTAAACAAAGGCACCAAAACCTTGACTTTTGTAACCGTGCCTTAAACAAAGGCACCAAAACCTTAACTTTTGTAACCGTACCTTAAACAAAGGCACCAAAACCTTGACTTTTGTAACCGTGCCTTAAACAAAGGCACCAAAACCTTGACTTTTGTAACCGTGCCTTAAACAAAGGCACCAAAACCTTGACTTTTGTAACCGTGCCTTAAACAAAGGCACCAAAACCTTGACTTTTGTAACCGTGCCTTAAACAAAGGCACCAAAACCTTGACTTTTGTAACCGTGCCTTAAACAAAGGCACCAAAACCTTGACTTTTGTAACCGTGCCTTAAACAAAGGCACCAAAACCTTAACTTTTGTAACCGTGCCTTAAACAAAGGCACCAAAACCTTAACTTTTGTAACCGTGCCTTAAACAAAGGCACCAAAACCTTGACTTTTGTAACCATGCCTTAAACAAAGGCACCAAAACCTTAACTTTTGTAACCGTGCCTTAAACAAAGGCACCAAAACCTTGACTTTTGTAACCGTGTCTTAAACAAAGGCACCAAAACCTTAACTTTTGTAACCGTGCCTTAAACAAAGGCACCAAAACCTTAACTTTTGTAACCGTGCCTTAAACAAAAGCACCAAAAGGTCAAACACATTTATCTGCTTTCCACTTTGTTTGCAATTCTGCAACACACTGTTTGCAAAACACTACACACTGTTTCTTACATTAGACACATTGTTCATTTGGAAAACACTTCTATTAGAAATGCAAAACATACCTGAAATTGGCAACACCCAAACACACATATGAAAACACTTGTACAGTAATTGAATACCAATCAGTCTGAGCCTTAGTACTACAAATAGGCCGCAGGTAAGCTTTTGGTAGGGGTGGGGTGTCTGTGGGGGCTCCTGCAAGGAGACTGCAAGGTGTTCTCCATCACCATGCCACCCTAGGTCGCTACAACACAGCACACATAATCACATTTCTGGATGCACTACATACTTGTACTGAACAGACAAGAGCAGCCCAGGTTTGTTGTGATGTGGGATAATGTTAGTTCCCACCAGGCTGCTCTGGTCCAAGACTGGTTCACCAACTGTAACTTCACAGTTGTATACTTACCCCCTGACTCCCCATTTCTCAGTCCTACTGAGGAATTCTTTTTGGCTTGGTGTTGAAAAGTGTATGACCACCAACCACATGCCTGCCTGTCTCTTCTGCAAGCAATGGAAGAGGCATGTGGAGACACTGAGGTAGGGTCAGTCCAGGGTTGGATACAGCACGCAAGGCGATATTTTCCCTGGTGCCCAGCCAGGGATTACATTGCTTGTGATGTGAACGAAGTGATGTGGCCAGACCCTAACAGAGGGTGGGATCCATAAGCCATCCACCCCATCCCTTACAGTCCCTTACAATACTAATTTTTGTTTACCATTGCACTGTAATTTTACTGTAATTATTTTTGAGTTTAGCGTAACATATTGTATTGATTACTAAACTGCAATCTATTTTTCTTTGTTTTCTTGTTGTTGTAAAAACTTAGAATGAAAAAAAAATAAGCTGTATATATTTTTCTTCTGAAGCCTTTCTTTTTTTGTGTTCAGTAAAAGGAGAGTACATGTACTGTACTAGAGCAATCTTTCACAGGAGCCTGTCAGAGAAAATTAAAAAGGTATACGAAATACTAAAGACAGCAGTGTTTTGTATAAAGTACATCAGTGTATTGTTGCTGCTTTCAAACAGTAATTCAAATGGTGCATGTGTGTATCATTCTGTTGCAAAAATGCCATTTTGAAAAAGGATTGTTAGGTTTTAGTTGCAGTTTCATTTTGACACTGAAGTGAGGTGTTTACCTCCAGATGTTGTGTCTTATTTGACTTGTGCGTAGAGTTTTGACACAATGAGCCAAATTCTGCAACAAGTGTGTAAGCAAGTGCAAAAAACATACATAACATACATAACGAAAAACACGGACACACACATATATCCTTTCTATTTCACCAGAAAGTTTTTCTTTTAAGACAAATGGTCTTAAACAGTGGCACTATATCCAGTTTTTTATTTCATTTTAACAATGTATCAGATTCACCTGCCAAGTACCATCATGCCAAATAAAGACTCAACAGACAGTGGCTTGATCACACAGCTATTTATTGTAAATACTGGAAAAGTCAGAGGTGAGTAAAACAGGTTCATGGTTTGAAGTGAGAAAGGGTGTATTGGAAATAATAATAATAATAATAAGAGAGGCATGATGCATGTCTTATATGTGAGGAAACCCCCACAGTATCATGGTGCTGTTTATTTGGAGGGGACCATTTTCATACAGCACTTGTAATACGACTGTGCTCCATTGGCCTGACTCCATAGAAACTCAGAGAGAACGAGAGAGAGCGTGTGAGTGTGTCAGGACTTTGAGTCAGGGAAGTTCTATAAGACACACAGGACTCTTATGAGTAGACTGTAATCAGGCTATGGGCCGTTTGTCCAGAGTAACTGTAACAGAAAACCACTGGAATAAAAAACAAAAACAACAAACAAACAAAAGAAAAAGCATCCCGTGAACAGTGACTGCATCACGCAGTGTCAGACATGATACATTCAGACAAACGTATGAGGTTAATAAATTAATACAGTCCATAATTCAAACCTGTCAAGAGCATATGATCATCACACACAGGAAATGGCTTTGTTTCAATGCTCCTCTCTTTGATTGTAGCGTACATGTGAGGAATTTCATCTTGGCTTTTGTTCACCATCACTCCATAGGCAAATGCAGGTACGACAGTATGTACATCTATAAACATAATATATAGTCTCTTCTGAACTGAACGCTGTGCTCTCATTGTGTTTCCATTATTCTCCAGTATGTGTCAAATCTTTCCAATACTGACTTGTGAAATCAACAGTGGCCATAATTAAGAAACCAGTGGCTGAGGTCAGATCAAATTAGCACCTGTCTAGACAAATCCATGGCATCTCAGTGCCTTTAACTCATAAGACAGTGGATGTAGGAGCACAGATCCAAATAAAACCCCAATGAAAGAGAGTTGGAAAAATGAAGCTTTTTTGTTAGTTTCAAATATATATATATATGTATATATAAAATGTCACTATCTATGACCTTCCAAAAGGGGAATGACATGGGTGAGAAGGGGATGGTAGGCTTTGTAGTTCTTTTGCCAGGGCAGCTGGGTTGTAGTCACATGCTTCCATTAACGCATCACCGTTGCTTGAGGAGAGCTTTGTACATGGCAAACCCCAACACCGCAAATACTGTGGCTCCAACACTGGCCCGCAACCAAAACGTAGAGTTCTTCAGATCAGCCTGAGTCATGTGCCTAGAGAGAGAGAGAGAGAGAGAGAGACAGAGAGAGACAGAGAGAGAGAGAGAGAGAGAGAGAGAGAGAGAGAGAAAGAGAGAGAGAGAGAGAGAGCGCGGGAGGAAGAGACATGACAGTGCATTAGTAAGTACAGTCTGTTATCTTCATTGGCTAAGAGGACAACACTAAACAAAATGGATGCTTCTGGAACAGCACTGTGCAAAAGTGCCTCCAAACAAACCCCCACCCCCCCCCAAAAAAAGTATCCATTTGGTTTTGTGCAATGATCACGTCTTCACAGTCAGCTATAATCTACGTGGGAGAGAAGCGAGAGACAGGAGCATTGTGGGATTTAAGAGGGGGAGCAGGGAGACGCAGCAGAGTGACAGAGAGCAAGCCTTCAGCAGGGAGTGAAAAAGAGAACCACACGCTGCTGAGCTCCACATGAGAGAAGCAAGAGAGAACAACTGAATTTGGGTAAGTACTGAAGGAGAGGCCAACGACACAGATCCAGAGCACTGCCCAGAACAGGTGTTTTAGGCAGAAGGACCATCAGGATCAGTCAAAAACAACACAGGTCAACATTGTGAACGATCAGACGATCAGGAGACAGTCCCACCCACAGAACCTCTTCCTTTATCTTCTGCTTGTGTGAGAACAGAATACGAGATGATTTCAATAGTGTAAAGCCTCCCAGACTCTGCCTTCACAGAGTCGAAAACCGTCAGAGCAAACCACTCAGACCACATCACGTAAACCAGCACCAGAGCACTGAAAAAACATCAACCAGTACACACGACAAGCCCCACAGTGACTAAGTCACTTTATACGGTCCTGACTCACATTAGCTGCGGAATCAGTAGAAGTTAAGATTAAAAAAAAAAAACAGCAATATTAAAAAAAAGAAAAAAAACAACAAGGACAACAAAAAAAAAAATCTGAAACTCAACCATAACAAAAGGGGTTAGAAGGGGAAGAAAAATACCCTGTGTGTGAATACTTTGCTTTTTTTTTTGAGTCAGAGTAGGCAACGGGAGACTGCAGGTGCCTGTTAGCTGCCGCGGTGCTCCATCCTGTTCATGCATGCACCCATAGCGTTTTCCTCCAGGACATGCAGCCACACTCACAGGGCAGCGCTCCACTCACCCCGCGCCCCAGGGAGGCTGGTCTTTACCTGGGCAGAAAGGGGTCAACGGACGACTCCATGTAGATCGAGTCTTCTACATAGCTGACTGCATGCACCTGGTGGATTAGGCTGGATTCCTCATCGGCCAGCAGAAACGCACCCACGTCCTCTACGAAAGGTCTCAACCTTACATGCACGCATATACACACACGTTCACGCGCACACACACACACACACAAGCACACAGTATGGCCATTTCACCAACCGTACCCCACACAGCCAGCCCAATACCCCAGCATAGTAACTACACCCACACTTCCCACTGCATGTCACGCACGCTCACACACACGCATGCATGCACAAGGTGGTCAGACACTGGACTGAGCCATATGCGCTGATCCATGGCACTGTCGACGTGGTGTATGTTGTCACGGAGGTTTAGTGGCATGCCATTTGTCTAGTGTTTATTCTCCTTTCATAGCACCAACAACAGTGCAGAACAGATAACAAATATGTCTTAGACTGGGCCGGTCAGCGTCAGCGTAATTATTATTGACCATGACCGTCTCTGCCCCAGCCTAGACACTCAATTGTAAAGTGGTATAAAATACTTGGCATGATGCTGGCATGACTGTTTTTTTTTTTTCTTTTGACAGATACAGTCACACTCCCCATCTTTAACAGAATACTGCCACCTGCAGTTCAGCCAACACATGCATGAAAACACAAACATTAGACAGCTCCACCTCTCATGAGTCATGGGCTGACAGTAAGCATGCAACACTGTAGTACTAATACAGGGTTGTCCAACATAATGTAATAATATTTCTATCAATATTAAATAATAAAGTCCTTTACTGACCAGTGACATTCCTACAAATATATTCGCTAAATTCCCCCTTTTTTTCCCAATTAGTTATGTGTTTGTCTTCGAGTGTGTATTAGCGGAGTCAGGAAAGGTCAAACACACTTCATTAAAGCCTGGCATCTTCCCTGTTGTCTGAGACTCAGCATCTATATCTTTAATATATGCATACTTAGAAAGGAGCACTGGACTCATATCTCACAGATCAGAGACATCGAGAGATCACCTCCCCAAAACATGCACATGCATAAGAAACATCACCTCTCACACACACACACACACATACACACACACAGCAGCGTCAACCACCCCACGATACGTATCGCTCAAAAGCTAATGTTCTACAGGGCCACGCCTTTCAATGCGTTAACCTTCTAAAGCTGGAAGAACAGCATATGTAAGACAGTCTTTCAACTGGAGAGTCACATAGTTGCCCATTAAAACGTGGCAGAGACCCCTGACAGATAAAAACATCTATAAAATCAAAGTGAGACGCCACCTTTGTTTAGAGGACAGTTCAGTCCTGCTCAGGGTAAGGAAGGGAAAAAAAAAAAAGCTGAACCCAGGTAGGAAAAGGGTTAATGTAAAAGAAAGAGAGAGAGAGAGAGTGAGAGTGACATGCTGTTAGCATGTAGTAAACACATGCAGCAAGAAAAGGAAGAGGGCCAGGGAAAGACAGGAGGATGGGCACCTACAGAGGAAAAAAACAAAACACAACAAGACAACAGCATGAAATTAAACGTCACAGAGGAGGGAGTGACAGTCTAATCAAACCATAAGGCAAAATAATAACAATAATAATAACCAAAAACCACACATTTTCACTCAGGGAAAGCATGTGTTACACTCTTAATGTTAAAACTAAAAGATGACAATAAAACACACACACACACAAAAAAACCACGTTTTGGGCAATTTTGTGAGCAATCAAAATTGTCCAAAGAGAAAAAAAAATGTGCGAGGTAAAAAAAACTGGTTTGAAAAAACAGAAAAATCAAAAGACCTCAGCAGGACAGTGAGACGGTCACAGAAAGCCCCCCTGCATTCACTGAATGAGGTGTCACGCACACCTCTTCAAAAATCAATCGTCATCACCCTGTAAAGGCAGCCAGGGGAGCCTTCTGAGAGGTCTCAGCCAATGGACTATGGTCTCAAATTCAACAGGAGAGGCTACAGTTCTCCCTAACAGAGCGAAAAAGTTAGTAAAATTCAAACAGATTTACCATTTGCATATCCACATCACAAAATTTAAGAAAGATTCCTTTTCTCAGTCAGCTCGTACTATCATTAAAAAATAAATAAATAAATAAAAATAAAAATTAAACAAAGCCTTTTAAATGGCTTTACATATCTGAGCGTTAGTTAGTGAATGAAGACATGCACAGAGTATGTAGAAACAGATCTGACTGGTTGTTTTGACCACAGGCTTGGTGCAGTGCAGTGCAGACCAGACACTCTGATGAACGAATCTGACATCACAGCCCCATGCACTTCCAACAGTACGGCGTCTCACCCACACACACACACACGGCACGTCAGAGGAGCGGTGACGTCATATTGCACCAGCACGAGCAACTCACATGCGTTTCCTTTAAACACTCAAAAGGCTTTTTCCCCAACTCCAATCCTTATTTATAATCCATCTGACCCAGTCAGACACACACGGGATGCACGGTTAGCACACGGTTACCTCCCTAGCTAGCCCAGCGGTAGGGTTAAACCCACACAGCGGCATCCAGGTTAGGGCTCGTTTGATTGGCTGGATCAGGAGACGAAGCGGCTTGGCGGGTAGTTTCTCTGGGCTGAGGTGAAAATGGGAGAGGGACCGTCATGTCTTATTTACATCAACACTGCAGCTGGCACTGAATAAGGATTTGGGAGCTCACTTCACTCATAAGGAGTCTGAGCTGTGCTCCCTACTCTGATGTGCGCTTTTGGAAGTGCATGGGGGTGTGTGAGTCAGGCTGGTATACAGCTGGGTTTTATGCGTTTGGGAAGTCACAACCTTCCTTTGACTGACCGTTCTGTTTACTGATCTCTTTCGTCAATCGCGACGATTTGACGGACAAACAACAACAGCGAAGGAGTCGAGCCTTAAGCCAAGCCTCCGAACGAAACGCAGGCAAAAACGATCAGTCACGACCGGTTCTGGAAAACAGGCCACCCGGCCCTGGACAATGTCACTGAATTGGGACTTTTCTAAGCTTGCACTGTGGATATGCAAGGCAAACCTGCCGGCTCTACGTCCTATGCAGACAGAAGAGCGTGTTAGGAAGCCAGGGGGGGGGGTGGTTGGGGGTTTACGAAAGTGTCACCTGCGGAAAGAGGGAAAGGGGGGGGGGGGGTGCGCTTTCACAGACCGTGAGTTTATAGACCTGTTTAAAACGGCAGTGACGAGCCTGGCCTTTACAGAGCGCAGCAGCTCTGAGTTGAGGAGGTTCTGACAGATGCAGAAGGTGCACCGGTTGCAGGTGCACATGCAGCGTAACTTGGCGTGACTGTGGAGACACACAGAGAAGAGACAGAGGGGGGGAGAGACAACTGGTCAGATCTGAGCACCACGCACGTAATCTGGCCCTCGCGTAATCTGGGTCCCCTGGCTGCGCCTCCCTCAAAAAGGCCGCGTGTCCACGGTCAAGCTCCTCTCCGCTCCTGGTGGGGATAAATTGGGCTTGGAGGAGCAGGGGTGCAGGTGGGAATGACACCGTGAGAACAGTTCAAACTCCAAATAAAGCAACTTCATTATCTCACGTAAGTTTATCAATTGAATCAACAAGGCTTATATGGCCAAGTTTGCCAGTGACATACAATACAATGTGGAAAGACTTGTTTGAAAAGGTGAGAGGTGTGTTGAAGTTCTACTCTAAAACGCACTCAGGGAGCACTGCGGACCGGACACATGAAGAGAGAGAGGGAAAGAGCTGAAGCAGAGCTAATGAAACGTGTCCAAAGGTCACGTGTGACACAGGACCACTCATATTCAGATGGAGAGAAACAGAAGCCTTTGTGGAGATGCAGTCAGCAGCTTTGTTAAAACAGCCTAAAATAAGAAACATTTTCCAAAATGTCATAAATTTAGTAAACGGATGCACAGCTGATGCAAATACCTAATTTCTTAAATACGAAAACATCCAGAGGATTGGAAATGGATCTCTGCCATTCTGTCAGCATATACCTAAGACTAATCAAAGTAAAGATCTCTTTAAAATGTGTAGCTATGGGTAACAAATTAGGCTAGAAAAATCATGCTTCTGAAAATACATAAACCCTTGAAGTATTAATGGAAATTTCGCAGGCTAGTTTTTTGAGAGTTAAGGTGTATGTGCGTCTTAAGTCTGAAATACTGCAGCACAATGGAGCGTTTTCCTTGCTTTGACTGGAACAGATGAGGTCTGAAGATGAAAGTGATCCAGTTTTGGCAGTGGGTGGAGGGAAAAAAAAGCACGACTGCTTTCAGCTGCATGGCATTTTCAAAACCACTGGCTGACAAAGAGAGGAAGTATAGACAGGCAAAGGGAACAACCCCCCCCCCCCCCCCCCCCACCCCCAAAGTTTTACAGAAAGGGGCACCACTACAAAGAAAAAAAAAAAAAGCAAGAAAGAAAAAAGAAATACAACATTGGGACCTAGCCATTCCAGGTCCGTTATAAAGTATGCTAGCCCATAGATGCCTTATTCTGTGTACATTACTTGTTTAACACATTGGGCCTTGTATACCGCACCCTTAACTGCATAGAATATTATAAATATTAAAGCACTGCTTTAATAATCTGGACCTCATGTTTCTTGTTTGTGCAAAATAAAAGGAAGGTCAGGTTGCCCAAATCTCTGCTTGGACATCCTTGTGGCATGAAACAAGTCTACAAGATGAAATTATATTGTACACGCTATACTGGAATTTTAATCTTCAGTTCATCTGATGTGCTGACAGCCATTCAGTCGACCTGAACAGAGTCAAAAACATAACTCATACATCTCCAGTACATGCAAGCAAAGAATTCAAAAGTTATACAGTAAACAATTGTGGTATTTTCACACTTAAAAATGTCTGTTTTTAACTGTTCCATAACAATGCCCTAATTATATTTTCAGCATACAATTCTCCCCATTCTGATACAAACGAAGATAAGAACTCTACGATCAGAGAACAAAAACCTGACCCCTGCCTAAAAATAAAACCCCGATAACAAATAAAGACAACAGGTGAGAAAGACAGAGCCAGAGAGAGAGAACGAGAGCCAGAGAGAGAGAGCCAGAGAGAGAGAGAGAGAGAGAGAAAGAGAGCCAGAGAGAGAGAGAGAGAGAGAGAAAGAAAGAGCGAGAGAGAGAAAGAAAAAGAGAGAGAGAGAAAGAAAAAGAGAGAGAGAGAAAGAAAAAGAGAGAAAGAAAAAGAGAGAGAGAGAGAGAGAGAGAGAGCCAGAAGGAGAGAGCCAGAGAGAGAGAGAAAGAAAGAGCGAGAGAGAGAAAGAAAAAGAGAGAGAGAGAGAGAGAGAGAGAGAGAGAGAGAGAGAGGGAGAGAGAGGAAGGGAGGGAGGGAGGAAACGGGCAGGCAGCCAACGGAGCCATGCAGGATCCCACGAGGAGCTGAGGAGCGGTGGGGGAGGGGGGGCTTACAGTCTCAGGGGAGGAGAGAGAGGAGGGGCGTACTCACGGGTACATGGCCATGGTGGTGAGTTTGGTGTAGATGTCTTTGCTGGGCGCGTCGGCCGTGTTGCAGGTGAAGAGCTGGGGCGGGTGCAGCTTGTGTTTCCTGCAGAAGTCGAGAGGCGAGAGGCTGTAGTGCTGACGGACCTCGTGCAGGTCGGACTTGGCGCCGATGATCATGCACGGCGTCTTGCTGTCCATGAAGTACTTCTGTGGATACAGAGGTCAGAGGGCGGGTTACAATGGCAAACAACAGCCTGACCCCAATAGCTTACAAATGCAACATGCTTACATAACATAATGTTTATGTGTACACAACTCTGTTACTCGTTCTTTGATGGTTCAGAATAAAATCTTCCATAGGAAAATCTATATACAGATAAATAAGCTCCTTACAAATGTGTGAGCATCACAGTTACACATATACACACATACTAACAGAGGCACACACACAGAGGCACACACACAGAGACACAGAGACACAGACACACACACACCTTATAGGCTTTGGCGCAGTACTCAAATGAATAGGGGTTGCTGATGTCATACACCAGGCAGACGATGTCACACGCCAGATCAGCCTCTGAGAGGAACTCAAAGTCCGGGAGAACCTCGTGAAGCTGAAAGAGAGACAAGGACCAGTCAGAACCGCCCACTGATCAGCACCGAGGCACGTCAAACAGACGGGACGGTCGCTCGCGACGTCCACTCACCAGCAGGTACTTCTCCTGGCCGTAGACGTACGTGGTGCTGATGCCGTAGTAGGATTTGTGTTCGTCTCGTACTCTCTTTTGCTTCTGTAAAACACAGAGAATTACACATTCAAATCACTCACAAATCATACAGTGATCCCCTCCACAAATCTCACATTAAGACTTAAGAAGGAAGGTGATTAATGAAAAATAAACTGAAAAATAAAATAAATATTGTGTCCTTAGATTTTCTGCTCTCCCAGCAGAACATACACATCCCAGACTTCAGGTCTTCAAAAAAACAAAAGGATCAACAAAGCCAAGAGCACTACTGTTTTAAAAACGAAGTGAATCTAGGGCTAAATTAAATTAACATCACATTGAAACTGCATTTACCACCAGGTTTCTACCCAGGAAGGCCTGAAGGAATCCGCTCTTCCCACTGCCGCGAGCTCCCAGCACGTTACAGCGAAACACGCTGCGCTGGGTCTGCTTCTTCTGCAGGTCGATTCGTTTGTTCCTCGTCACTGCAACGGGAAGTCTCCACAATTAAAATACACACACACACATTCAGACAACTAAAATACACAGATACACTCACACACATACAAACCTGTGATGGCAGCTGCCTGAGACTCTTGCTCATTGATGATGGAGTAACCAAGGTAACCAAGATACTCCAAACAGCGCTGCACATCCAGGTACGTCGTTAACCTGAGGAGAGGTGAGACCACACACCCAGTCAGTGGAAAGCCAAGGCCAAACAGATATGGGTTAGAGGTGTACCGGTTCACCCTTCTGTTCACACCTTGGTCTCAGGGCCAGGGTTCAGTTTGCATCATGGTTTGGCTTGAAAGACAACTCAACTAACTCTGAGCTGATGTTTTTCTTTCTTTTTAAATTAAAAGAAATTTAACACAAAAGGAACACGTTTTACGACAAACAGCAAAAAAGATACTTAAAAAATGAGAATGAAAGAAAACTAATCTTCAGCATCTTTTATTTCAAGGCTCTACTGTAAGAAAAGAAGTGAGAGAGAATGAAACTCAAGTAGCTGTGAGTCACAGTTATTTTAAGGTTCTCCTCCATGACAATGAGCAAAATACTGTATATATAAACATCCGTACATCTAAATTTAAAGCTCTTTTTCAAGAAGAGGACTGTAGGAAAATTAAACTTGATTACCAGTTATTTAAAGCTCTTCTCCTAGAATGTCAGTATAAGAGAATCACACTCGAGCAACAGCCCAGTTGCCTGAACATGTCATTTCAGCAGAAACAGAAACACATGACCACTGCAAAATGACAACTGCACTGACCCTCTTCAGATCAGTGCACAGCTACCTCCACATAAGAAAAGATCCCACTTAGAGAAGCCTAGAGGTCAGATCTACTTTATACGTTTATGTGGATTTATACATTCCACCATAAAATAATATAATGACACCATGTGTTTTGTTATTTAAAGGCAGCCGAAGTTGTCAGCGAAGCTGTTGTAATTTTCTGCTCAGTTAAAGCATAGCTCACTGCACGATAAACACCGTGTGTGTATTCTCTAACTGTGAGAGATGGAAAACCTTCCAATTCTGATTCAGCATCACATTTTGGGGGGGGCAACAACACATGCTCAGAGGCTGCTCTGAATCCTCTCCTGATTGGTCAGAAAAGCTCTTATGTAAACATCAGTCTGAAACGCCACCACACTGGTCATCACTGTGTGTGGTGTCAGGGGAGGGCAGGGGGAGCACTCACGTCCACTGAGAGAGGTAGCCCTGGTACGTGATCCAGCCCTGCTCGTTGGTGCAGACCGTGTTGTTGACATCAGGGCCCCAGGGCATGTAGGGAAAGACTTTGAACAGGTCCTTCAGTTCCTCTGGAGACAGAGCGCAGTCGCGGTCCTGAAACCCAGCACGTGCCAGTGTAAACATTTACAAACAAATCTCACGCACCCAGCAGTCAACACACAAAGCCTTTTTTTTTTCCCCACAACACCCCAAATGAGCCGTGAAACCGCAAGAAAATGAAATGACTTCAGCTGTGTGTTTCCTCTGTGCATTACGCTATGGCAAAGACAAATGGCAAAGCATTGTGCCAAGCCAAATACTACAGCTGCAGCACTCATAAACAGGGAGTTCAGGAAGAGTCAAGCAATGTTAGCAAGCATCTCTTTACAGGAATCGTAATCTGGAGGGATGAGCAAAATGGGTCTACTCAATGAAACCTTAATCTGAATTTATCCATCCATATGGAAACATAATCTGTTTTAGTGTCCTGCCTTGATTAGACTTACATAACTAACAAAAAAAAAAAGAAAAGAAAAAAAAAACCCAAAACAAAACATGAACTTACTTTATCATGCTTGTCAAACACACTCTGGAGAAAGAGATACGCGTTATGGTTGAGTTCTGTGGTGCAATCCGGAGGGATTTTTAACCTTGGGGAACAAAAAAACGTAACAGGTCACACAAAGGCACTCAGCTTAACTAGGTTACAGTCTTAAGGCTTGACCTTATGTCGTCTGGGCAGTTGAAATGAGTAAATCCGATTAATCAGCGCGGATCAACGCGGTGTGAGATTACGCTTGATTAAATGTAAACACGGGACTGAATACTTGATAAAAACCTGAGGGGTTTGGAGTCATGCGTGTGCTTTTAGACTTCCTTTTCAGTTTATATTAGATTATCTAAGTACGATCTAATAATATACAAACGGCACAAACGGTATGTGGATAAAGAACACAGGGTGTCATACAGAAACACGGCACGCTCTTATTGGACGGCATACGGACACATTTAAGACTTCAGTCCATGATTAGTTCATTTAAATGTAACTGGATGGAACGTGCTGATGTCATCGGTTTTGAAAATGTAAATTTGGGAGCCGAGGGGCGTACGGAGGTACTCACAATGGGAACAGGTACTCCTGGGTAAGCTCCAGGTCATCGTCGTAACCAAACCTCCTGAGTACGGTCCACGTGGTCTCGTGCCTCCCTCTCTGGATGAAGAGTGTGTGTAGGAACAGGAAACCTGGCAAGCAAAGAGCACATAGAAATGTTTCCACAGGTAAAGTAAACACACGCAGTCAAGCCAGACACACACACATGCTGTTTTCAATACCGCTAATGAAAACCCAGCACGCACTCACTCACCAAGTGCTAAAAGCAGCAGATAATGGTGATCAATTGACATGATTTGTCTAGTAGCGTTTACGCACAAAACATAGATTCATAAAAAAAGCGATTTGATCTTTTTCGTGGTCCGTGGTCCACCCCTTTCCTGCAGGAGTGTGAGGCTTAATGGCCAGTGCTGTGGACACAGCCTCATCTCAGATAAGTTTTCTGTGGAGTTTATCTTACACCACAATCAGAGAGAGAGAGAGAGAGTGACTGACAGAGGGAAATTCCAGGTCAACCTGCCTTTCAGAGTGAGACCGTTATCCTTCACTCCATCCGTCATGTTTTTCCGCACCACGTTTTTCACGTCTTCCAAGGCCTGGGGGGCCAGCGGCATGTTGAAACAGGTCCTCTGAGGGAGCAGAAAAGGAAAACAAATAATGTTATTGATTTATATTAACTGCAGTGCATCCGCATATTCTCTCTCTTTTTTTTTTTTTTTAGATTGAAGCGAAATCAAGCAGGGTGTGTTAGAGTGCTAATTAACAAACACACACAGATGTGTGCACTGCTGGGGGAGTCAGTCCCTTGTAGACTACACCCCAATCATGGCAAGTTTGCCAATTCAAAAAAAAAACAAAAACAAAAAAAACAAACAAACAAAAAAAAATTAATCACACCCAGCAAAAGCCTTTATAACCGGGCTGTACGAAAAGTTTCATACCTGAAAAAAATTGAGTTCGTTGTCGTTGAGAATACCATCGTTGTCCAAATCTGACACTTTGAAGATACGGGTGAGTGCTTTGATACAGGAAGGCTTCATCTAAGGTGGGGGGAGGGGGGAAGGGGGGTTTGCATTCAGAGCACAAGGAAAAATCACACTGTGTTTCATGTGTTCATTTTTTTCTGAACATAGTGACAGACTCACGTCAGTTTTCTCTCATTGCTGCTGAGTCAGCACACGCTGAATGGGAACCCTGTCTTACCTCTCTCTCCTCCGGGCAGTACAGCGGTCCCGTCGGGTGGAGAACAGCCTTCTGGGCGTAATAAAACAACTCAGAGATATTCTTCAGGTTTTTCGCCGAGCACTGAGAAAGAGCAAGGATATAATCGTTGTACATTTAGACCTCTGGTCTCTAACATCTCTGACCAGTAATAAAGAAACAGGCCATTACTCATACATTATGTGAATTCACAGTGTCACTTGGTTCAAATCATTATTCTGTTTTCATAGATGGGTTGTGTCCCTCTTATTTTCTCTTAAGACCTCTGTTCTAAAATAAAATAAAATAGAATAAAATAGAAATAATGGCAATATTGTGAAAACCTAAACCAGGCTTTCCACAGTTACGGATTAACTCAGACATTGAGGGGAGAGGAATACTGAGCACTGGCACCACCAACGCAACACCCCTAACGCACATAAAGGTGATGCACTTTAACTGAAGGGACTTCAAACTCTCCATGAATGAGGCCTGATTTAGACTGGCCCTCGTCCACACTCTGGAGTGTGTGCACCTTGCCACGTAGACCCAGTCTCCCCTTTTAGACGGAAACCAATCCCGCCTGTAGGGGATGCCTGGAGGACAGATCACATGAACCGCAAGAGTCCCTGCCAACGTCCTCCATGACAACACTACCTCTGAGCACATGCTGAGTGTGTGTGTGTGTGTGCGCGTGCGTGGAGCCGTGAACCTGTCAGATCTCTCGGAATGAATGCTAACTCAGCAACTCAGCATCAGACTCCCACCATCATACTACAGCTCCCTGTCCAACACCCAAAACCCATCATGTATGGATTTAATAATATAATTTCCATGATGCATAATTGTAAGGAATGTGGGTATGCCCTGTTCTGAGTGTCTGCCTTACCTCCACGCAGGTTTCAATGTCAGAGTACTGGTTCATGATTGGCAGAATGGTCTCCATACTGCTATGCTCCACCAGGTCCGACTTATTGCCGACCAGGATCAGCGGTACCCTACAAAGACAACACCACTGCATTATTGATGTGGTCGGGTCAGACTGATGGATTGACTCTCGGTTCATTTCCCTGACACTTTAATTGGTTATTTATGTTGATTAACTTTTAGTCTACTACGTCTAAAGCCATTCTGAAGAGTGATTTAGTACGCCAGTCATGTCAGTGTTCATACTGCCGTCATTTTAATCTTTTTGCTCCTGGTTCCAAACCCGGCTTGCGTAAAAGATGCCCACTGGCTTATCTTGCTTTAAACAGCAGTAAACAGCACTGCATAGAGATGCAGATGTACCCTGAAGAGCTCTCCGTCGTGTAAAACAACCAAACCGCCGCTTTCCATTGGATACACAAAATTACTGAATTATAATTCAGCACGCCAAACCATTCAACCAGCGAGCGAACCTGCATGTGCACTTCTTATGTGATGTGTTCATATGGTCTCTTCCACTATGGATCATCTACCAATCATAGCCATGTTTCCTATTGTATTCTCAGACTTAACTGACAGCTCTGTGTACTCTTCCACAGCTGTAGCGTTAACAACTGTCAAACATGGCTGAATCTTTCAAAAGGGAGTTTCATTTGTTCAAGGGCACTCCGTAGAACTTATAAAAACGGAGCCAGATTAGTCTCTTTCCTGTCTAACCCTATGTTTGATTCTCTCGGAGGACATACCAATAGGTTGTAAATTTTCCTGATTAAGCACCATCCCCCCCCCCCCCCCCGCCCCCCCCCCCCCCGACATCCCTCCCCAAATAGAGCCACACCTGCTGTCTTTGTCTGTTCTGTCGTTAATGAGGGGAATCCAATGGCTGGTAACCTGTAATAAAGATACACACTCATGAATCACTCCCGGGGCAAGGTTTTCATTCAATAACTACTGCGCAGTTTCAGTCATTCAATAAATCAATATCAGCAGAGCATTTAAATAAGAATATAAACAGAGCAGGGATGTCCAACCTTCTCAATGGACTTCTTGTTGTTTACAGCGTAAACTATGCAAATGACATTTGCCTGCAATGACAGAGAAAAGTCATCACACAGAGACACACAGATGAACTCAAACTCATACTAAAGAAAAAAGAAAAACAAATAAACAAAATGACAAGAACCAGAGATAGTCATCTCACCTTAGAAATCTCTTGGTACAGCTGCTCATCTGACTGCTCTGCTTCTACACAGTCGAGGATATGAAACAACATTAGCTATAAGGAAATCTCCACAGTTTGACAAATAAGGTTGTGGCTTACTAAGACCTACCTGAGTAGTCCACAATGTGTGTGGGTACTCTTTCAGGTGTGACGTCTGCAGGAATGGTGATCTCCTCAGCTCGGGGAGGAACCTTAACACACAACAATACACAGAGTGTGTTCATGGGAGGAGGTGTCTGACCCATGTATGGGCTGCTCCCCCATCACACAGACACACACTATTCCCAAAAGACTTTCTCATGCTACTAGATGTAAGTATGTACTGCTATAGACTTTATGTAAACTGCACAAAACATACAAATAAACAAGAAAAATCAGGGCTTAAAAATAATAACTAATGACAAACACTTATGAAAAGGTACGAGTTAAAACGACTCTACCTCATCAGGGAACTCCTCACTGACAAGTGACATAATCAGGGACGTCTTCCCAACTTTGGCTGTGGAAATAAAGTGAGTTTTGGTGAGGAGTCTGATATAGTTCTATTAATAGATGAAGGCTGCATCGGACCATGTGAAAACAATCTAGGGAGAAGGTGCAATGCCTCGCGACCATAAGGGCGATAAACCGTTGCCAAGTGTTTTCAGTGAGATCGGATTATATTGGAATGCTCGTACACTGACCGGCTGCCGTTTGAAACGCAGTGTGGCCTTCATTAATTGGCCAAATTGGAGTTTTAGATGAACAGAAAATACTGTCGGCAGAAAATAAAGTGGGAGCTTTTTATCAAGAGCCGTGTTTCGTCTGGAGGTGGTGCTGACATTGGGCAGTATAAGCTGGGCTATGTTGACATTCACACATACCATTCTGTCTGCCCATCCAAACCAGATCAGCGCCACAGAATATGAGGGTACAGTATGTAGGGCAGTCAGCCCTGCGACCAAATCTGTTATTAATAGCCCCAATAAACACACGAGACGGTGATACAGGAGGGGATCTGGATAGATATAGCGTTAACCAAACACAGAGCACATCAAGACTCAAATCTCATTGATGTACCGAGTAAGATGTCCTCAAGGAGAGGCTAAAAACGAACATTTGAAAAATGCATGCAAAAAGTGTAAATACTGATAACTGGTCATTATATCGTAGTGCTGAACATATTTGTTAATCTAAACCGAGTGTTGATGAAATAAACTGTCAAAGTACAGCATTGGAAAGAACTGCCGCATATTTATAACACAGTATCAATCCGAACATTTCTGGGTGATTATCAAAAGGGTAAACCCCTCTGCAGCTCTAAAAATAGAAACAAAATATTACCATGGTCATTAATAAAACTGCTTCTAATGTAGCCTTCATTGCAAACTATAAGAGGTCTATATGGCTCCTCGGACTGAGTGAATTGCAGTGTTATGGATGTTTAAGAGTAACAAAAGAAAAATTAGGCAAATGGCTATATGGAGATGCAACGAACCATTTAAGAGCTCATTCAGTAAGATGCGCCAACATAGGAAAGTTAGGTGGTCTCTGAATTCATGCCCGCAAATTATGAAATGCCTGGGTTATAAAACCAAAGCTTGAATCAAATCGACTTACGTTCCCCAACAAGTAATATCCGTACGTCCTTTCTCATCGTCGACGCTATTTCGAATCAAAAACTAAATGGAATGAATCTTTTTAGTATCATATGTTCTTCTGTGCGGGAATTTATCTAATGACAGGCCTGCGCAGTTCAGTATGAGCTGTGTCGGCGCTCTGTAGGACAAAACGGACGGATGAGTTTCCCGTGAAACTGCGACCGCAATTTCTTCTGGCTTCGTGTCTTGAACTGTCAGCCGTGACTAGGGGCTTTGGTAAATGCAGACTTCATTCACCTACAAGATAAGTTTCCTTGTCTCTGAAGTCATGTTTCATGACATTTCTGCTAAGCATTTCAAGCGCATGCCAAAAACGTCCGACCTCCAACGACCGGTTTCTACGGGTCACACAAATGGACAAATTTAAAAAAAAAAAAAAAAAAATCAGAAAAGCGCTACGATCCCTGTGGTCGCCGATTTCTTCTCTCGCTCCAAGTGAATAACTTCTTTGCATAGTGCCCCCTATTGGGTTGGAATGTAAGGAAGTGGCGGGTGTTCCATGCATGTTACTGTCCCTCCAAATAGGTCTGACAAACTGATAAGGACAGTAACAAACGTGACACACACATCATTTCGAATAAACCCGTACTTAGAGGTACAAGACTGGAACGCATCCCCATCGTCTGTTTAAATTAATTACAGGCCTGCATGCGTACGTCGTCCTTTCAGGCAGATTAATCCATACAAGCGCGCGTGGGCTGGTGCGCCATGCGAGTACGTGAGAAATTATTTTTGGTGGCATAAAACATTGGCTTGTGGAATGCCTTATCAGTAACTCTACACTTTGTGGCACACAGCCAGTAAAGTTCATTTTCCGTCCTTCCAGCTGGGTGTGATGTTTGTTTATAATGCAGAGTTCCTGAATTCAGCCACTCACAAAAGAGTTACAGTTGAAAGCAAAATTCAGTGAAAGTCAACATGTTATTCTCAGGGGTGATTTGTACATAAAAACACTAACGGATTTTAAAATGAAACATTGCTTTTTATTGGTATCAGAAGACACAACTGCACCGTGATACATCACACTATAAAATTAGCTTGTGAGGTGTGAATGAATGTGTCCTTGTTACACATTATTCAGTGTGAAAAAAAACTAAGAATATTCATGTCTTCTGAAAACACCATGTAACTATTTTGCAAAAGACTGTACTCAGATAGTATATATAAAAAAAAGCTTGTAAAACTTTCTTATTTGTTCATTCTACTCCTGCCTGCCCTAGAGGACTGTCAGTTTTTCATCTGTGCATTGCACAGGTGTTGTCTTGGAATTCGAATTATTACGGTGAGACATCATACATTACATTTCTAAGATATATTGAAAAATACAATATTTATTCTGCACTGTTATGGTAGATCAATTTTGCACATAGTGCTTATGAACTGATTATTGTTCACTGAATCTTTTTAGGGCAGGTACCTCAGACCAGTGGTAGAACAATGCGAATACAGAATTTCGACCAGGCCCAAAACTGATTCTGTTAGTCTGACGCACAATGGCTGGCATGCTATGGGCACAGCTGATGGACAAGGCTGCTAACCAATGGTTTCACTCCACCATTTCCTGAGGTCATCTCCGCCTTCGGATGTTGGCCTCCGCTAACACAAAAAAGAGTGAGAAAAGCCATGAGCAACTTTAAAAACAGTCGTTTTTTTAGACACTAGCCCCTAAGGCACTGTTTTTTTTTTTGTTGTTGGGTTTTTTTTGGAGTTTAGCTGCTACATTCTGAAATTACAAGTATTGTGTATAAATTCAGTAGTTTCACATCCATGTATCAGTGAAAAACTGTTGAACTACTAAAGCTTGAGTTTAGCTTCTTGGCCAGGTTGAAAGATAAAAAAAAGAAAAAGGTGTGAGGAGAGGCACACAGTATGCGTATGGGTTTGTATGTAGGTCAACTTACAGGGCACACTGTATGCGTATGGGTTTGTATGTGGGTCAACGTAAAGCGACTCTTACTGGTGTAATCCTGAGGGAGCATGGGCTTTTCGATGACTTGTCTGATGGCCTGCACCCATTCCTTTTGTTCACGATCCTGCTCACACATGAAGACAAACTGCCGATCTGGCGTCTCCACGACGACGCCGCACTTCCACTTGTTTCCCCTCGTCCCTTTAGGCACGCACTCCTGCACAGAGTACCCATGATTCTCCGTGCCGATGAACACGACTCCAAGCTCCACCGCATCCTTAAGCATTCAACCACAGGGAGCAAAGATGTCGGAAATATACACGTCGGAATTTGACAGACTGGTGTAACGTAGTCATCAAGTAAAATGACAGTACTGTTTTTTATGATGTTACAAACATGTTCGCCTCACATATGTCAGTTATTGTTGGTTTATTCCACTGTTGTTTGAACAGTTATGCATGCTACCTAGGAAAATTCTATGTCTGCCTACCAGTGGGGTTTTGAAATATAGCAGTTTCCTGTCTAGGGGGTCCAGGACAAACCATCTCTTCTTGAATGGTTCTCGTTGCTGAAAAACAAACAGATGGTTTGAGTTGGCCTGCGCTTTTACATCTGTATCTCAAGATGAATGTCCTTTGTTCTTCATCGATACTGACTTGTAATGACACACAGGAAGCTAACGGCGGCTAGGTGTAAAATGCTGAGAGTTGAAATGAAACTACAGCTGGATGTTAGCTGTATTAGAAAGGCTTTGTCCCCAGTCCACCTACCAAAGGGCCTGTTTTCTCCATATACCCCTCTTTTAGGTACTTTCGGGTTATCCATGGTATCAACTTAAAAAAAAAAAAAAATCATGTGAAAAATTCATCATTCATGTTCTTTCAACCAATGTTATAACGGCTGGAATACCAGGCATATTTTTCTCATTTAGTTATACAAGAGTAAGAAACTAAAAATAAAGTTTAAACACATTTCATTCTCTCTCTCTCTCTCTCTCTCTCTCTCTCTCTGAGACACTGGAAACTGAAGTGGACGAAAATGGATGTAAGTGCTAATGGTAAAATGGTGAAACAGAAACTAGTCTAGCTTCCTCTTCATACCCTGGTTCATTAACCGTTCAGCTAGAGGTGTTGCAGTGAGTCATACCATTTATCTTTCATGTTAGAAATTTGAGGGGGTGTCCACATTGTGTAACAGCCAAAAAGACAGTTATGGACATCTGGAGCAATATTTGATTGTGAGGAGCGGCAGTGCACCTGTGCAGTGCAGGTTAGTGACATAACGACTGAAACATTATCAAAAACATTTCCAAAAACAAGAATTGGTTTAGATACCACACTTACTTGGCTGTCATTGGCTGTTGGGAACGCTGTCTTCAGATAGACAAGACGAATGGCCCGAATGGCATTGAACCAATTCACAATCTCCTAAAGAGAGGAAACTGCCTTACACAACATTTAAGAAAAGGCCACACTCTCCTTTACACACGGCAATAATTCATTCCTTTATACCAACCGTTCAGATTCACCTGTGGTCGTTAGGTAGGGAAAAAACGTTTCATTTTATTGTTTATGCGAAGATGATGAATCTGTTTACCTGGCCATGCTCATGATAGACAAAGAGGTTTCGGGTGTGGTCATCCTGCAGGTAAGTGATCTGAAGGCCGTTTACGTGCCCAATCTTTTCTGGCTGGAAGGTAGCGTTCAGGTCCTTCACGGAGATCACAGACTTAGGCCCCTTAGACTCCTGCGTAAAAGAAATACATTAGTTCCAGAAAAATCTGTTGTCGCGTTGCATTCTAACGAGGTCTCTCACAGACTTTTAAGATACCGTCTATTTGTTAAAAGGTCTTTGGCTAAGCTAATGTGAAGCTGAGTTAATACTCTGTGACCAGAAACAACATCAGTTCACCACAGATCAGGGTTTTCAACGATTGGCCAAAACAAGATAGATAGACCGAGAAGCCATTGTAATAATGAGTGTGATGAAACAGTAACGCTATCAAAAAATGCTCCTTTCTGCGCTAACAGCATTTTGATTTAAAAAAAAAAAAAAAACAATTGATGAGAAATGAGTGCATTCTGCCCAGGAATATTGCTTAATGTGGGTTGATGGTTCCTCACATCCTCCTTGTAGTACTTCAGGGTGAAATCCCTCTCTGACAGAACAAACTTCCTCCTCAGAAACTGGCCATTGTCCTTCCCCTTCTTCCAAAGCATACCCTCGAACACACCTATTACCGGCAAAAAAAACACCGCATTTTATTTGGTCAGCACTCACGGCACGGTTTGTCTGCTCTAAAAGAAAAAGTGTAAATACATTAAGGTTTCCTTTTCAGTCTACAAAACCAATGATCAAGTGAACAACTCAGCTTTGACAAATTACTCCACTGTTGAAACCCTGTATATATTAAGGGCATACAGCCACAATGGCCTACCAGAAGAGTAACTCTTTTGATGGTGTTTGTTTTCTCCAGTGAATTCTTGTCTCTCGTACTTGGCTCTGATCCACTGTTCTCTCAGAACTCTGCAGTAAATAAATAAATGTTTCATTGGTCAACTTGCACATCATCACTGAACTTCATAAAACTGTGAGTGACATCACACCAAAAGTGAAGAAGGTATGGACAAACTAAAAAAAATCAAATTATTCCTCTCACATATCGGCTCTTAAATAATCATTAGCATCAGATGTACACACACCTTTCACTAGAGACCACATTCTCTGTTTTGTTTTCATGGAATATGCTTTGGGTCTGTTTTTTTTTTTAACTAAGCGTAACTCACTCACGGGCTCATTCTCAGTGCCCACATCTTTAATAGGCTGACCAAACCACTGTGCACCAGCCCTGTAAACATTTTCAGTTTGGAGAACAAAGAAGATAGCGAGAGCTGTTTCCTGTCAAGCCAAAAAATCCATGTTGGTTGATTTGTGTTGGTTCCCCTTTTTGCAGCTAATAATACTGTCTGATTCCTGTCCCCAACCAAAGTATGTTCTCTGCATCAGCATTTTATACTTCCTTAAATGCAAATATGCATTATTCTGTGATTACAAACAGCTTGTGCTAAATCGTTGGCAAAACAGAACATGAACCAGTCTTCTGTGTTTATGTGAATGACATGTCCATTGTACACACAGACCATAAAACCAATGTGCAAACCAAAAGAATGTAATATTAATCATATGAATAAGACGTGAAGTAACAGGCTCACCCCATCACACCACACTGTCTAATCAGAATCAAACCATATTTGTCTTACAGTTTGCTTGAGTGAATCCAGGTTCAGCCAAGATGCTTGAATAACAGGTGCCCTCATAAGTTATTAGGATTATCATTATTATTATTGTTGTTGTTGTTGTTGTTAGTGGACAATGGCATTTTGAGCTTACAGGACAAAAATAATTTAAGTCACAGTATGAAATCGAAGTTAAACGATAACATTGAATAACGAAAGTGTCTAGCAGGGTCTTACTCGCAGTCCTCTTGCCGGGGTCGGTAATAGAAGATTGGGACATCTTTTTCATAAAAGGCTTTGGCGGCACGGTTTCCGTTGCTCTTCATGAACTTGGGGTGTCAAAAATCACAGAAAGCGCAGTAACACAGGTTAATATTGGATAACATAGATTAAGTAACCTATTAAGTAACCTAAGTAACATAGGCTAATATTTACGTATTTGAGCAGTATGGAAACTTCTGACAGAATAAAACGTTTTCACTATATCATACCAGATTGTTTGTAGGTGCCGCATCTCCTAACTAAGTAGGACTAGTACTAAGTAACATATAACATTGACTGGAGCCTCTTTGGAGTCACCATACCTGTACTAGTTCATCGTCCCAGAAGTCCAAACGGATGGATTTGACTCGGCTAATAGAGGGCAGGTTGCGATGAGTTCCAGAACAGTTGAGACACACGAATACGCCAAGTTTGTAGGATGCCCAGTCTGGCTCTAGAGTATAAGTCGATGAAACATTAACCAAATATACAAATATCTGCCCTCAACGTAGGCAACGAGTAAACATGGAGAATGCATGTACCTAAACACAACAGTCAAATATATCACACTCTGAGAGAACTGTGAACTGACACAGTTAAGAAAAACACGAGACCATACATTCTGGATGAAAGTAAAACGAGGGTTGAATAATAAAATTCTGAAGGAATTCTAAAGTAAACATTTGAGAGAAATATCATTGTATGTTATCACTGCAACTGATTTTTGTCGTACAGTAACCAAAAAATTTTTCTTTGTGCAGATTTTCTCGTTACTGATCCTGTGCACACAAACACCAATATCTTCGTCTGTTTCCTACTGTCACTTAAAGGTGTGACTCAGAGCATTCTGAGACCGAGGTAAACACCTGGGGGCTCCAAAAACCCGAAAAACGCTGGCCACGACACATCAGACAGGTAACTTCTACTCACCTGGGGCACCACAGTCAGCGCAGCAGTTGTTATCCAACTGTTTCACCAACTCTAGAAGGATCTTTTTGTTTTTGTCTCGATTTGCCATATGTTATCGAGGTTAAAACTATTTCACTATACTTGGATAATACAATTCCACGTAAGTTTTTAGATGCCCATTGTAGATGCGTTCCCAAGAGCGGTCCAACTCCGCCGTTTGAAGTGAACGGAAGATACTCCGCTCCGCGAATTCTGACCGCTAGTACCTCATCGTTCACGCGAAACTACAAGGCAACAAAGTGACACAAAGTCGAAAACGCGCGCGCCTCTCCATTAACTTGCCAAAGAAGTCGTGGCTTGTTAAGCATTACAACATAACACAAAATCCACATCCGAAGAGGGAATAAAAGACTATGCACGTTTGCTTCTATTCTGAAGCACACAGCGCCGCGATCATTTCATTGTAAGCGTTACCTTCCGGGTGTGCGACTATTGCTTCGTTGAAATATAACTGTCAAAACATCTGCAATTACCCTAGCTATTTACGCCCTGAGATTCAGCAGTAAAAGCGAAACATTTTGATGGCGGCACATTTAACCGCTTGAAGCAGGATAGACCACATCAGAAAAGCAAACGGCAACACGCATTTATGCGTCTCATAAAAAAGAACTAATTAAATGATCGGACGTCAATCCTGCAATAAAACTCCTGAATCTTCAATGCAAGATGCATTTATTTCAGTCGTGGTAAAAGGGTAACACCTTCACCTAAATACTGCCAAGACAGTTTGATATTCCGTAGGGCATACAGAGTTGTGAAAAAACGTGAATGGGCTTTTATTTGGGGAAAAAAAATTAAACAACTCCTTTCAGTCTACAGTGTAAAGGCGAACAAGTCTAAAACATAGTGAGTGTAGAGGCTAACTCTGAATTCAGTTTACCTGGATGTGTTTTACAAAAACAACAAACAAAATATGCATATGTATATATATATACACACACACACAATACAAAACCCAACTATATCACACATTTTTTTAAAGAGCTGGTAGAAACCTTTATATAATTTTAAGAGCACAACATATTTGCTGAAAATGGCAAATTCAGATTTATTTCTTGTTAAAAAAACATTAATAAAAATGCATGATACCAAACACCAGAATCTCCATAATCAAATCACAACAAAATAAAAACCATCGCTACAAACTTGTGCTGTACACTATAAAACACATTCAACGCCACTCATGGTCTGACTATATAACATTACTGTACAAAAATGTTGTGTTTAGCAGGAGTTTGTGCTGATGCATTGTATTCAAGGGAAGTCGGAGGCCAGGAGCTGTGTGGTTCCTCTGGGAAGCGCGAGGTGAATGCCATCCAAGTAATGCAGGAACCTGTGAGAGAGAAACAAGAGGAAAAAAAACAGCATGAGGAACCACATCAAACTTCAGCATTTAAAATTCATTCCAGCGTTGGATTGGATTTATCTAGGACTGTGGTTGAACCACATGACCGCATCGATGTGCATGTAACATGAAGATGTGTTTGAACTTCAGTTCACCATTCAATCATACCCCAGGACAGAAAAACACAAAAAATATATACATAATCCTCACGTGAATGTATGAACATGTGTAGATAATGATCGTTTGCTCCCCCTCACAGAGGAACCAATGCCGGGTTTGCACAAACGTTGCAGCTACGTAACTGTGTACTGGCGTTGAGTGTCTCATGGAAGTATATTTAGCCAGACCACAACGCTTTGGCCATTAACAGATCGTGCACAGCAGTGCTCTTCAGCCAAATACAAAACCACATCCTGCTACAGAACATTTTTTATCATCTTTATGTAAACAGCATCTATCTTTGCTACTACTTGGAGAGAGAAACTGCCCTACAGGAGAAATGTCTTTTTTTTGGTTGTGTTGTGGCCTCAAGTAACCACTTTTCTCAGTGGAACTAGACTAGAGGTTATGTTTTTGGTCTCCAGGCAACGATCATGAGAAATGGACGTGATATCTGTACGCATGTACTCTCTGACTGGTGTTCCTGATTGGGTTAACACGCAGAGTAATGAGTGGTCTCAGCTGTGGTCTCAGTGGCGATCACATGCACGGGCTCTCTTCTATAAACATACACACGACCACAGGAGACTGAAGTAAAAGAAAAGTACTGATGAAATGTGAAATGACAGTATGTTCATCCAGAGGAGAAAAAAAAAGCCTGAAAGTTCAGGAGGAACATGCCTGAGAGCTGATCAACGGCTAATTTTTTTTTTTTTTTTTTTGAGAATTTGGACTGGGAGAAAGACCATCTACCGCGTGGGACATATTCTACTTTTAATAAAATCACAACTCAATGTAAGCCAATGTGTTACATTTGAAAAAAAAAAGAAAAAAAAAAGGTAACTAAATGAAAGACCTGGGAGAACCCAGCAGAGGCGCGGGTGAGTTTTGCTGTGAGTGTTGCTGTGCAGGCAGACCTGAGCACATACCTGCGTTTGGTTTTGCCCTGTTCCTTTTGTCTCTCCGCCCTGCAAATCGTGCGCAGACAGGGCAGGTAGTCTAGCACCAAGGCCGCTCTGTTTCCCAGAGTGCCAAAAGCCCTGCTGTTCAGCACGCTACCGGTCAGCTCGCCGCGAGACTCCAGTAACCTTCAAATCAAACGCAACCGTGACAAACGTGTGACCGACGCGTCACGTACACCAAACTTTCCACGAGAAAGAGTGGTTTTCAAAATGAAACATGTTCAAAACATTTTTATTCGATTCCATTTATAGCAGTTGGGGAGAAAAGGTTGGATTTAAGTGTATGGTAACTACGAGTGTAGTAGAGAACAGCATGTTGAAAATGGAGTCACCTTGGCTCACAGAGTGTGTCCTCAGTGAGACTGAAGCCTTGTCGGTGATCAGCAACTGGTAGGGTCACCTCCTCTACTGCCTCCTGTCTGACCTGCTCCTCCTCCAGCTCCTGGACATGACTCCATGCCTCGGACACTCCAGCCCTGCACCTCCTGAAACTCAGAGTCTCCAGCACAGTGTGGATCTCCTCAGCACTCACTCGCCCTCTGTGAACGTCACAGTCCAGCCTGACATCATCAGTCATCCCACTCTTCACTTCTGCCCCAGTCCGGCCCATGTCATGTGGCCTGCAGGCGCCCTCTGTCTGCTGGAGACGGTATTGCAGCGAGGAATCCAGAAACGACATCTGGTCCAGGAATTCAGCCATGGAGCTTAGGCACCGCGACACGGGTTCACTTCTTTTCTTTTCTGCGGCAGATAAAACTCCCCTGCTCCTCCTCCCAGGAGCCGGCTGAGACGCGGGAGGCGGCGTGTCGACAGCGCGTGGCTCCCCCTCGGGCTGTGCGTCAGCGCCGAGAGCGGGGAGGCCGCCGGGTTTAGGAAGGGAGAGGAAACCGTCGCCCGAGTCCGAATCTGACTGAAACAGGTCTTCTTTGTCAAGGCAGAGGCGTCTCTTCCGTTTCATCCCGGACGACACTTTGACGGGGCTCGCGTCATCACTGGGTTCTGCCAGGTGAGGAGCACCGAGGCACTGTTCCGAGGGCTCTGGGATGGGCTTTGGCGCCGACTGAGACCTGAGGACAGACGGCGGTAAAGGACGGGTCGGGAGGGGCAACAACGACTCCATGTTTGAGTAGAACAGATCCACTCCTCTCCTCCGAGTCTCAGCAAGCATCTCCCCGCACCTTATGGAGTCCAACTCGTCTGTAGAGTCAGACTGAACAAAAACAGGCACATTTCAGCATGCTAGAGCTGACCAAAAACACTGATATTTCTCACTGTATTCTTCTCTTTGTTGATGTAGAGATATGTTCATGTGAAACCACAAAAGAACAGTGCTGCACCCAACACAACATGGTTCCAAAATGTTATTCCATAAATTTCCAAAAGGCCCTTAGAATTGGCAACCAAACTGAAAATAACAATGAAATATGTAACTCACTTTGAACAAATGTTGTACACCCCCTTTTGGCTGGATGTTCAGAAACCCCAGCCAGCTCTCCGTGACACCAGTATCACAGATGGGAAGGCTTACTGGCAAAACTGGTTCCCCAGCTGAACAACGATCGGTCTGATGGACAGAGCTGTCTTCAACACCACATTCACTCTCTGGCCGAGTCTGTGGATCTAAAATACAGGTTTTATGAGTGCACCTATCCATCAGTTTTACGTTCAAGTCTGCCCTCGCCAGGTTTACAAACACAAATCCATGGCAGGTGTGTTTTTTTGGGGTGTACCTGTACACGAGGCTGGAGACGCGGGACGGTGGGAGCACAGCTGGGCCCCCCCACTGCAGGCCCAAAACTGCAGGTGCAGGAGGCTCTTCCGAATGTCACACCTGTTCCAGCTGACCAGTGAGGACACATCCCGACCGTCTGTCCTCACGTTCTCCGCAAGGCATATCAGCCGCAGGTAACTCGCAATATTCATCTGGACAGAGACAGGGGCTGTTACCAACACAGGGCCAAATCCACATGACGGCGCTAATCAAAGGTATGAGATTATAGAAACCAGAGGGGAGAAAAAACCCCTGTAGTGTTCTTACCACTGAGGGTGTTTTAAACTGGATCTCCTCAAAACTGCCATCAAATGTAGCACCAAACGTAGGATCTGAATCATAAGAATGGCAATCATGATTACGACAATGGGAAATTAGTTAAAAGCACACGCGGTGAATGTAAAACGACACTTCTCCGTTAAATCGACCACTCACCACTGGTAGTGAGGATCACTGGCCTCTTGGTCGTGGTCATGAAGGTTTTAATGGCGGCCAGAAACCCGGAGTCGTCGTCGAATACGACGTCCACCTCCTCAAACAGAATCAGGGAGGTGGCCGTCTTCTTACTCTGCTCCTCTGCCCCGCCCCTGGAGCCCGACGGCAGTGCGTCAGGCCCTTTGCTTTTAGTGCTGGTCTCTTTGGCAGATTTCTTAGGACAATCTGTAGAGAACAGATTACAGCTCCTTCACAAATCTATATTTATGTGTTGGGTTTACATATCTACGTGTATTTTTTATTTTTATTTTTTGGATTAGTAAACATTTCTGGTTTCTTGTTGGGTTAAAAAAACTTCTGTATCTCTGTTGTTCTCCGTCTTACTTGTTTGAGCCTTTTTCTCTTGACTGCCTGCGTCTTTTGCCGTAGGCTTTCCGCCCATTTTGAAGAAACTGGCTAGAGAGGTAGGAGCTAAACCTCCTCTTCTGGAGGTGGCGCCACGAGGGGAGTGAGGGGCTTTTCTGGGAGACGAGACAACCCTCCTGGGAGAGTTCACCTTCCCTGAGATGAAAAGAGAGAGAAATCCACTTTACCTCTTAAGTCTTGGTAAACAACCAGCACAGTTTTCACTTAATGCAAAGACAATGTGTGAAGATGCAATATTGACACAGAGAGCAGAGAACAAGACAAAACACAGACTACACTGCCGAAAAGAAGACGAGAATTCCGCTCACTCGGGGAGGTGCCAGGTCTGGGTGCGCTGCTGCTGGTGTAGTTGTAACTGTTGAAGTAGGTGGGCTTATGGGCGTTGACTCCCTGAATGTCCACCTGGTGAGACTGGGTGGCTTCCTTCAGCTGTGACAAGATCTGACGGCCGCTCCTCTGAGACGCCGAGTTCACCTCAAACACCTGCACGCAGACAAAGCAGTCAACATGGATCACAGGTTGCCAGGCAACAAGACAGGTGTCACAACGTTTGGTGACGAGAGTCACGTGGGCCAGTTTGAAAGTATAGCTACGTCCCTGTTCTCCTCCATCTGGTTGAAATGTATTCCATCTCAGTTCAGTCAGTCATCCCACAGAGATACGGACAAGTGCCACAGCAAGTGTACGAGAGCAAAACGCACGTTTGAATACTGGAAAACGAGCTAAAGGAGAACTGCGGGAC
>NC_044507.1:20254543-20352043 GCF_902362185.1 Chanos chanos | reverse complement strand
CTCATTTTAAACAAACGCTGAGAGAACAGAGACACTTTTAGCACTGACCTGATGGGACTGCCTTTAACGTCCAAGGGGCTCAGTATTTCTGCACTGTACATGCCTTTTTTGGACCTGTGCGTTTTAGGAGTGGACAACAAAACAGGAACATCCTTTGCTCCAGCTGACTCTTTGAGTTTCTCCTCAACGTCTGTCTTCGGGGATGAAGTGTTTGTTTCAGGCGTAGACAACGCCTGTCTGCGTGACAGCTCTCTGGTGGATCTCCTGAGCTCTCTGCCCGATGGAGAACTGAGACCATCGGCAGAACCACAGACAGTGTCAGCCTCTTTAGACGGAGCCAGATTTTCCGTCTCTGATGCTGGGTCCTGTACTTCTTCACTAACACTTTCCTCTGCCTTCCTGCTGGACTTTCTGACTGTTTTCCGTCTTTTACCTGTAGTGTTTTTCTGCTCGCCCTCCTGCTCTGAGGAGGAGGTGGGATTATTTTTTATCTGAGCGCCCTGGCAGCCTGGCTCGTTCTCTCCCGTCTCGGCAGTTTTCTCCGGGGCCTGTTTCTGCCTCCCCTGGCTCTTGCTGGCTTTGCCTTTGCTTCCGTCCAGGCTTGGCTGCTTGAACGCGTTCATGAACTGCATCCTCTCGGCCTGGCTGCATTTGGGGGCGGAGCTGGACTCGACCACGTCCAGCTCCAAGTCCGTCTCCTGCAGCACCACATTGGATTTCCTCTTGGGGTCAAGCACCAGGTCTGGACTCGCCTGAGGCTGCGTACATGACGCCGGCTTTCTCTCTGCTGTTTTTCTGTCTTTCCTGTTCCTGGTGAAAATGGAAGCCACTCTTAAGTCCACCATGCCGGCTGACTCGCGGCCTGGGGAAATGGGATGCACCTCCGCTTGAATAGTGAGGGTTCGTGGAGACACTTGCAGGGCAGGTGGATCCACGCCCCTCCCATCCTCACCGGGTCCGGCAGCGTTGAACGTGTCTGCGTCGGTGCAACCAGCTGGTTCAGGCGTGACTGCGCCGGCCTCCTCTTGACTCTGACTCAGTAAGAAGTCCTCAAAAGAAACTGTAACAGTGCTGGAGTTCAGCTGAGAAGTCTCATCCACGTTCACCTCCAGGCTGGCGTTGCACAGAGACTGCTCCGACGGCTGATCCTCAGGAATACTCGTCCCTGGCTCCTGCTGACTGCCTTTTCCTTTCCTGCCTTTCTTCACAGCAGATTTCTCTTTCCTAGGCTTCTCCTCTGAAGCCGTGCTACACTGAGGACTCGTATCCACTTTGTTCTGTTGTTGCCTTGACAAGAGCCTGTTTTTGACCTTGCCATCATCTGAGCTGGTCTCTGTGGTGGTTTCCCTGTTGTCCATACACATGTCACCACTGATTTCAGCCAGTAAAGCTGCAGTGTCGCTCCCAAGCGTTGTGGAACTGCCTACTGTCTTGGCCTCATCTGAATTTTCTATCACAATAACGTCGTCTGTGATCTCCGCTGCATCTCCCCCCTCTAAACGTCTGCAACTCCCTTTAGACTTTCTTCCCCGTTCTTGACGCTGAGTCCTTCTGTTCCTCACAGACTTTTCCAGGCGGTTAGGTGTGTCTGATTGGACGAGGCAATTTTCCTTTGATGATTGTGGGGAACCGTTTTTCTCAGGGGCTGGTGGGGTTTTCCTGAAGTAATCCATAATGTTGTTAGACCGAGTGGGAGAGAAGGATTTCTCCACGGCCTTAGGTACAGGCATGAAGTAGTTGGTGATTGTCTTGACTGCTGGCAGGTCATCCTCTTTTCTAGGTTTTTTGCATGGCTGAAAACAATTAGAAAACCCCGTAAGCACAGCACAAACCATATTCAAAGTGATTCCTGAGACCCAATCAAAAACGACCAGTTTGGCACCGCAAAACAGGCCAGACAATATTTACCTGAACCTCAAAATCTTCCATGACAGACGCCATAGCAACGACCCCAGCCATAGTTGAAGAATGTTCAAATCAGGAAACTGTGGGAAACAAAGGCAACGTCTTTTTGTTTTACAGACCTCAAAATCACGTCTGGATCTCAATACTCTCAGACCGATCATACGATAAGACAGTTTAACTATCCATGTTTTGGGCAGCCGTGGCCTGTTCGAACCCTGGACCGGCTGGAAAAGACGGAGGGGGAGTGAATGAACAGCGCATTCCCCTCCCTTAATATCCGAGGCTGAAGTGCCCCGAGCGCGGCACTGCAGCTGATCACTACTCCTAATGTGTTGTGTGCTCACTGCTCCTTGTGTGTGTGTGTGGGTCAAATGCAGAAGTTGAATTTCACTGTTCAGTATTCGTAGTGTTTGTGTGACAAATAAAGAACTTAATCTGGGAGAGGTACAACAACTAACCATGCTTCCGAAATGAAGGAAAAAGAGATGTTCGTGACTTTAATTTAGCGGGGTTTTTTGATGTTGTTTTTTTTTTTTTACAAAATGAAATCTGGACATTGGTTCAGTAACAATACAACACTCTCTTTTGTTATAGAGTTACCAAAGCGCCTAGCCGACTCAGAAGGTTCGCTGAACAGAACAAAGTTTTGCGGTGTACGATACCATTATGTCTTATAGCTCAAAGCCGCCAGTGACAAGAGTTGAAGAGAATACTATACTCACAGACTCGTCCTCTTGCTTCAAAATCACAGTGAAACAAACACCATATTTTCCCAAAAGTGTTGTGAAACGCTGTTTGTGAAATCTTGTTTGCTACAAAATTGTGCTAATGTTTGACAGCACTGAAAACGTGTCAAGTTACATGAATAAAGAAAGCTAACTAGTTAGCTAAGCATTCTGCCAGTTTAGTAACGACAACTATCTGGTTAACCGGTAAACTAAGAAAAAACAACGTGTCTTATACCATAGTGAATTTAACTTAAATACATATACATATACTTCTGCAATATGTTTACTATTGTTGCTTACGGAGCTCCTAAGTGAAAACCCCGCTTGTTTTAGACCCAGTTTCTTCCTTCTCGCCCAAAGGGCGCCAAATATCTCTATCCTTTTCCCCGTAGCAGTTTCACCAATCAGGATGTCAAAACAACAAAACGTCATGCTCTTTTCGGTTTCTCGGCTGAGGACTGTGAAATGGACCTAACTGCAAACATTCTATTAGTGACATCTGCTGGTGACTGTACGTAAGTGCATAAATACCTTGTACATCTTTACTTCTCGCAGAGGGTATTTGTTTGGACATCGCATGTACGAAGTGCAGCGGAAGATCCGCGAGTACATCAGCTCACTGATCTGATATTAAGCTATTTTTCAATACAAAGAAAGCATGTTTCCACTGTTTCAATTTTTCGTGACGGAAGTTCTTTGTGGGGTTTGACATGACATCACCGGATGTTTCATTTATGCGTTCTTAGAGAGTGCACGCTTCTCAGAGTAGCAGGTTAATTTGGAGCTGGTTATTAACTCAGGCAAGCAAGGGATATCGCACAAAGGACACAAACTGGTGAGTTTTTTCAAATTCATTCACGCCTCCTTGTTGCCATTTAAAGTAAACCATTATTACTCAGTTTAGCTATATACAGCTATCAAAGTGATACTCCATCGTATTTATTGCGAGACGAACTGTAACGTTAGCCAACGTTACTTAAATTAGCCGGTTAACTAACCTAACGTTAATTATTAGGGATTATTGTTAAAGCTTTGTGTAATCCCGTGGGTTGTATACCATAGAATTACACACGAATAACATGGGTCAGGGGCCTTTACTGCGTTAATTTGCCCTCAGCGTTACAGCCAGTAAGTTAGCTAGCGACATGATTGCTGATTAATGGCCGTTTGCCTTTTAGCTAGCCGTCCTGCACATAGTTAGCGAAACATTTAGATGTGCTTTAGTGAACTTCGTTTTATTTGGTGTACAGCATCACTTTAAACAACATCATTCTGACAGTGCAGTTTCTGTAAGAGACGGGTATTGCTATGTAGTATTTTGGGATCGATGAAACCATACCATTTTATTTCTAAGTGGGCTTCTTCTTAAAGCTTGTTATCCTCATGGAAAATTTCGTTACATATTACTGAAGTTTTCATAATTTATTAACATGTTAATGCTGGTTTTGGGACTCGCGTGTTAGTTTTTCCCCCCCCCGTGATTCCTCTGAGACCCGTGGTAGAGATTTTTGGTATTAACTCTATTAACTTAACATTACAGATCCGTTGTCGGGTGTTAAACTACTAGCCTGCCTGTGATACTCTCCCCAGGAAGGACTCAGCAGTGCCTGGGTGCCCAGGGAGCCACTGCCTGAGTCCCTAGAGGCGGTTACCAAGAGAAAACCAGACATGAACGTGACCAAAGGAGGTCTAGTCATTTTCACGGCCAACTCCAACCCGTCCAGCAGAGAGCTGGGCCGAAGGATCGCAGAGTAGGTCGCTTGTTGTTGTGTGAGATAACTGTGTTTGAGCAAGAGTGGGAAGACTTGGTCTATCATTTGTTTACTGTCTTCATGCATTTTTCATCTACTTCCACTAAGATAAACAGGAAAATAGCATGACTCAGCACAGAACAGAGGTCCCATTAACAGGAGGTGTAGTTTCCCCCTGTGGTTATAAGAGTACGAGAGGAAATTCAAACGGAAACGGAGATTGTTTTGAAATAATTATTTACTCAAACCTTTGATGATCTATTTTTGAATGTTTTTCTGTTCATTACTTGCAGTATGTTTAGCTACATTTAAATGTAAACAGAAAACAGAAGGTGACAACACGGGGCAACGCTACCCCTGAGTACCACAGTACAACAAGATAGCGACTTTGCTTTACATGTGCACATTTGCTGTGTTTTCTATTTCCTTTGGAGCACTCACGTTTCTTCTACAACCATAGAAAGCAAGGGATAGGCTATTTACAATTTTGCTTCGAATGCATGAAATTATTAACATCTTTTGCATATAGTCTGTGTGTTTGTGGTGTGTGTTAGTAGTTTTTGCATGCCTCTCTCCCTGCATAGGCGATTGGGTGTGGAGCTTGGAAAGGTGCAGGTTTATCAGGAAGCTAATAGAGGTGAGCGGACATTACTTCCTTTCCTCTTTCAACTGACTCGGTTTAAATGACTTATTAAACTGCAGAATTGCTTTGTGTAGTAGGTTTTTATGGCAAATGTATTATTGCCCTGTGGGTGATGGTTGAAGCTGTTGTGCTGGGCTATTGTGGAGGGAACGATCATTCTTTGCATGCCTGACTGGAGAGAGTAGACAAAACACAGAATGGGATGTTTGGCTTCTGTAGTCTAATCAAACTGACAGCCTTTATGCTGCGTCAAGGCAGCGTACACTGGAGTTTTATGTCAGTTTATAAACATATGATAATGAGGAGGATGAAGTATATTGTTTTACATGCTGTGTTCATTTTTCTTATACAAAATATCAAATCTGTGCAAGTATGTTACATGCAATATACAGCATGGGATAAGATTTGGTTCTCCAAGTATTTGTTTATTTATCTTTTAATTTTACCTGTGAAATGAATGAGTCAGTTTTTGTCTTGACTGACTGGCTAGATTAATGACATAGCTGTATGCCCCAGAGAGAGGATTGCGTGATTAACTAACTTCTCAGTCTCTCTGCAGAAACACGTGTTCAGATCCAGGAGTCTGTGCGCGGCAAAGATGTCTTCATCATCCAGACTGTGTCGAAGTAAGAGCAGCCAGTCCTTTAAATGAGGAGCTGCCAAAAATCACATTAGCTTTTTTTTTTGCAGTGTCTTTGGAGAACACTGGTGCTCAACTGGAGTGGCAAGACCTTGAACAGTGTCTAAAATTGTGTAGATTTCCTTGAAACTTTGCTTGTTCACATGCTAGGTGAATAGTTAACTATTTGCAGGTTCTAGTGTTGTAACTCTGTAATGTATTGTAATTGTAGTGTTGTAACAATCTACTCCAGTGTAGTAACATTCTATTCCAGCATTTTAACATTAGTATGCACATATGTACAGTAATATTAATTCTGTATGTCTGTGGTTCCTTTTTTCCTTTTGGTTTCTGACCTCTGGCTCAACTTACTGCTCAGCCCTTTGATTATTTTTGATACTTATTCAAGATGTAGATTAAAGATTAAACCTAAACAAAACAGAATGGAATCAGCATGCCAAAATAAACAGTGATTCATACAGCTTTACAGTATTTTATACTATAGCCGGCGTGGATGAACGTGTAGACCTGGTCCAGTGCCGTGTTTAGTTCTGTCAGTCTGGAAGATGCTTCAGGATCGTGTCCTGTGGGGGTGTAACGCTTTTTCGTCCCCGTGTCTCCCGTCCAGGGACGTGAACACGACCATCATGGAGCTGCTGATCATGGTGTACGCCTGTCGGACATCCTGCGCCCGGAATATAATCGGAGTCATTCCATACTTCCCGTACAGCAAACAGTGTAAGATGAGGAAAAGGGGTTCCATTGTGTCCAAACTCCTCGCCTCCATGATGTGCAAAGCAGGTTAGGATGGCTAACTTTAACCTCTGACCAGTGCAGCCGCCTCTCACTGTGGTAGACGCATGCTGTGTGAGCTAACCTGTCTGAATATTGGTGTTGAAATACTACATTTGGAATGGCTCCCACAGCGCTTTTGTATTTGGTTGAAAAAGGTTGTCCCCAGAGTTGTGTTGATGGATTGTCTGTCTGTTTTCACTGTGGCCCTGGGCAGGTCTCACTCACCTCATCACCATGGATTTGCATCAAAAGGAAATCCAGGGATTTTTCAACATTCCCGTCGACAACCTGCGGGCGTCGCCTTTCCTCCTGCAGTACATTCAGGAAGAGGTGGTTTTGCATAATGAAAATTCATTTTGAACTGACGAGCATGAGCTCGGGTTCACTGCAGCGATCTGTCACGCTGGTTTCCATAACCCTTATTGTGTAGGATTTGTGCATTTACCACCAGTCTGTTGTTTTTCTGGACATTGCAGTTCTGGTGTAATGCTGCCCATTTTTTTCTTAGAGTAGCAAGTGTCAGCACAGTGTGTTGTTAGTCAAAACACTAATATATAGAGAAATACATGCTGCTAGCCAGAGTTTCACCCACTAACCTGAGTGTGTTAAGGTTTTTTTTTTTTCCTCCTGAGCATTCTGAAGACTAAGCCAAGTGATTTTTTTTTTTATGTCTTCAAAGTTATGTAATAAACTAAGAAAGTCTATTTCTAGAAAAAGCCAATGTTCCCAGCCTTGTGTGTATGATGTGCCTGCGTTAGCCTCCTGTTTGATATGTGACCACCGTTCTCTTTCTTCTCTAGATACCCGACTACAGAAACGCTGTGATTGTGGCCAAGTCTCCAGCGTCGGCCAAAAGGTAGGACGAGTCGTCCGTGTGGCACCGGCACTTTCCGCAGAGGCTCACATGCGTGGTGAAGATGTTCATTAGTCTGTTTACGGTTTGTTTGTGTCTCCACCCCCCACCCCCCCGGTGCAGGGCGCAGTCCTTTGCCGAGAGGCTCCGTCTGGGAATAGCGGTGATCCACGGTGAAGCGCAGGATGCTGAGTCGGACCTCGTAGACGGGCGTCACTCCCCGCCGACGGTGAAAAATATCGGTGCCATCCACCCCAGCCTGGAGATTCCCCGTGAGACGCATTCCATTCCCTGTGCTTTTACAGTTGGATCGTGAATCCACTCAAAATCCTTAGATTGTCATGCGTTTAATGTGAAACCATGGACGCTGAAGTAATCTGTCTGTCTGATTGTTTCCGTCAATTAGTGTTAATTCCTAAAGAAAAACCTCCAATAACTGTGGTGGGAGACGTTGGGGGCAGAATCGCCATCATTGTTGTAGGTTTTCAAAACTGATTTCTTACTCACTCATTCTCAACCATTTAAAGCTTTTTGCCGTTTTTGTTTTTGTTTTTTTTTTTTTTGACAAGCTGTGATATTTTACTGCCTGAGTTCTGTGTCTTGGCCTGTCTTTTAGGATGACATAATCGACGACGTAGACAGTTTCCTGGCAGCGGCCGAGACCTTGAAAGAGCGAGGCGCTTACAAAATCTTTGTCATGGCGACACACGGGATCCTGTCCTCTGACGCGCCGCGTCTCATCGAGGAGTCGGCCATCGATGAGGTCAGTTTTGTGACGTGCTCTGTTGCAAACAGGGGAGTGTTCCGGAAGGTGGGATCAGTGAAAACTCAGAGTTAGTTAACTCAGAGCAAGTAGTAAAGCTCCTAATAGAAGAGCCCTATGGCTTCGTTTTGCTAGGAGAATGAAGCCATAGGGCTCTTCTGTTAGGAGCTTTACTGCTTGCTCTGAGTTAACTCTGAGTTTTCACTAAACCCGCTTTCTAGAACACCCAAGTTTAGCGCTTCAGTCAACAAAAGAAGTACATTCACATACATTAGCATTTATCCATTTAACAGACGCTTTTACACAAAGCCACTTATGAGTGAGGCTGAATAATGTCCAATCATAAATAAGCTAGCTGTGGTGGAGGTACCATGGCTAAGTTCAGTGATTCACGAGAAACAATTTGAAGAAAGGAGAAGAGTAAACTACAGACAAATGCAGGTAGAAACAGTGCTAATGAACAGGAGAAAAGAGCAGGAGAAAAAGCTATCGCCCAGTGTGGGGATGAAGCAGTGCTAATATTTGGGGTGATGTGAACAATAATCAACAAAACAGCTATGCTACCCCAGTAAAAACAAAGTTGCTCTGCTGCTCCTTAATGGAATGGTGTACTGTACAATTCGTAGTTGAATGTTAACCAAGATGTCTCTGAATCTTGAGCCAATTAAGCATTAGAGCCCCCTTTTTTATAATGAGAAAACAGAAAAGATGTAATCTCAATAATAATGTTTAACATGTTTCACCGGTGCTTTTTATCTTGTGCGGCCATTTCGCTCTTCTCCATCGAAGACGACCGTAGATCAGTAGACTTGGTGTAGACGTGGTGTTTGTATGGAGCTTGCTGGGGTTGCTGTAGAGGCCCTGATCCCGGTGCTGTGGTTCTGTGGTTGTCTTCAGGTGGTGGTGACCAACACCATTCCTCACGAGATCCAGAAGCTGCAGTGCCCCAAAATCAAGACGGTCGACATCAGCATGATCCTCTCCGAGGCCATCCGCCGCATTCACAACGGAGAATCCATGTCCTACCTGTTCCGCAACATAGGCATGGATGACTGACAGGCAGCCCCCCCCCCGGCAGGCTCCGCCCACATCACTGCCACTCCGGTCACGTGCGCAGAGGTCAAGTCTTTCAAAGATCGGCAGTCAGTTTTCTGCTATTAACTCAACCATAGTTTTTTAATGTCCCCATGGTATTGGTTACCTGTTCATTTCCACTGTGAATGCAGTTATGTTGAAAAGTGTTATATGTGCTCAAAGGCCACTCAGCACTGGCCATCTCTCTCTCTCTCTCTCTCTCTCTCTCTCTCTGGCTGTAGGACACATTAGGAAAGCCCCTGAGGTGCTGATTTTATTTATTATTAATATGCTACATGTGTTTTCCTCATTAAAATCTCAAGGTTTTCTCTTTCCCACTATGCCTTTACTTTAAACTTTGGAACCAAAAACAACACGTGTTTTTCTATCTGTTATGTTGCTCAGTCTTGAAGTTTAATTTAGCATGAAAAGATCTTCTACCTGTCTAATAATTTAGGCCTACGGACCTCTTGCTGACATTTTAATGTAGACAGATCAGAAAACGACTTTTGATGTAAAAATTACTGGACTTTTCACATAAAGTTATGTAATAGTCAGTAGTCAGAACCATGCTTTGCTTATGCCCTGATGTATCACAGTGTCAAAGTTTCAGGACTTTATGGTGGATTAACATTGTGCCACTGGATATAGTCTCTCTTTTTTTTTTTTTTTGGAAATTCTGGTGAATGTTGGACAGCACTAAAGAGTGTGACTTTGTTTTCCAGATGGAAGTGACCACCTTCATTACATAAAGCATCATATGATCACTGCTTTAAGTAGAAGTAGAAAGACATCTTAATGTACTCCAATGAATGTTTTATTCTCCATATTATGATGCATCTACTAATACTTAAACATTGGGAAGGTTTGGTTTGCTTTGTTTTTTTGTTTGTTTGTTGTTTTGCCAATAAAAGGGACCACGGGAGCACTGTTTGCTTCATACTTAAGTGAATGGCTGTAGGAGTTGTCAGGATTTTTGCCTTTGTCTTGTCGATTTCTGGCGCAGAGGTGGAGACTTTGTGATGGTACTAATCCGTACATGCTTTTGTATTAATTCACAGCTCTTGATGATAAATAAATAATAAATAACCCAAAATAGTGTATGGCTTTTTCACTTTTACTTTACTGTGGTGTAAATTTGACATTAAAACAAACTGATGTATTGCGGCAGTTCTTTTATTTAAAGTCAGGTGTCCCGACCTGTAAGACTAGCTGTGATATGACTAATCACTGAGTATTCAGGTTTTATTAAGAAGTATGCAAAAGCATGAAGTCAATTTAGCAAAAATGAAGGCCTTTAATGACATTTAACACTCTGAAACTCAGTGGTCTTAAATATTTCACTCATTATTCGTTTGTTTGGTCTCTAGCCGCTTCTCCTAATCAGTCCCTGCACTCATGGGGCAAAAGGCAGAGAAACACCCTGGACAGGTCACCAGTCCATCACAGGGCAGACAAACAGACAGTACTTTTTACCATCTAGGTTGTCTTTTTTTTTTTTTTTTTTAAATGAAGACCGAGAGAAATTTTGATCTTCTGGACTGATCATTTTGCCTTCAATACCAAGAGTTTGATATCTTAATAGTTTCTATATCTATTATACTTCAGATTCATGACTCGTTATTATCTTTATTTGTATTTGGTCAAATACATTTCACTGGGTCATTCTCACATGTGGAGAGGAACCTTCATAAGCTTGAATAATATTTTTTCTATTTTCCTTCCATGAACATGACTGCTGCTCTAGGCTTTGCGACTGTGAAATAAAGTATAATGTGGCATCCCCCAGGATCAGAAAACCTAGGACAACATTAGGTTTAGGAATTTAGAATGACAGTTTCCAGAATCTAATGTACAGAATGTTACATAACATCTGGTAGTTTGGATAGTATATTTGGCCATTTTCAGCTTAGTCTTTTAGTTTCACAGTGAAGAGCATGGTGGAGCATAATGTGGTAAAACTGTGCCATTTAGAAAAGAGTTCAGGGGAAACTCATGATCATACACAGAAAATCTTTGTGCTTAAAAAACGTATCACATTTCTCGCAACTTTATGAGTGGGAAGGCTATTACTCTTGAATGTACAGCATGAATCCTGTTTGAAACACACACACACACACACACACACACACACACACACACAAATCTATACTGTAACCAAGTACTCTGCTAAACCTAAACTGGACCTTTCTGGCCTAAACATTAGGCAACACATCTGATACAAAAGCACATCATGACACAGAAAGCAAATCACATCTATTCTGAGTCATACCATACCACACCATTAACAGCGGTATGATCGGTGGATCACTCTTCACGATAGTGTGGAAAATGGAAGACAAGATGACATGAAAAAGGAATGGAGCAATGTGGAGACAAATTCTTCAGGAAAAGCTGCAGGCCTCTGCAAAAGTTTTAAGTTTCAATTTTAAGTTTATTTAAAGCCCAATATCACTGTTTACAGTCTCAAAGGGCTTTACATGCCCACAGGATTACAACAACGAGCAAAAAGGCTGAATCTGGTGTGTAAGTTCACTTTTAAGGATGTCAAGAAACTAAAGGACAAGGTTAAAGATACAAAGTCTGTCTATGAAACAAAAGGGTAAATGCCACTGAGTGTTCCAGACTAATGGCCAAATTCTGATTAAGAACTAGTGATGTTACTTGAATATTCTCATCTGTCAAAATTACCCATGGGCATCGACAGTGGATGGATGCTGGATCAGGATATTGTTTTACGCTCATTGATTTTTTTTCTTTCTGTTTAATCAATGATGTACATTGAGGAGAGGAGAACAAAAAGAAAGCTCGTCATCAAAGCTGTGTGCTGAACTGAAAATTAAAGCTGTCGTGTCTCGATCTTGCCACCAGAGGGAGACAGAGAAGACCAAAACGACGCATTCAAGTTCGCCTGTTATCAGATCATTAGGTCATTGCTTGCTCCTGTTTTTTTGCTGCTGTCCCTGTTTAAATTTCTTCAGAGTCACTGTTTGTTGCTCAGCTGTGGACAGACTTTGCTTTGGGAATTCGACATTCTTGCACTTCATTTGAGGTGCTGAGCTTTATATTTTTTGTTTCCTTGTAAAGAGATCTTTGTTTTTGTGCTTTCGTTGTGTTTATTCTTCTTCTTTAGAGGGCAGCCCATGGTCTAATGGTGAGCGGAAGTGGGCTTGTCACTGGTTCGATTCCTAGGACTGGCAGGAAAACATCCATGGCTGAAGTGCCCTTGGGCAAGGCACTTAACTCCCAACTGCCCCCCGGGCGCAGGTGTGCTGCCCACTGCTCCCAACCTAGTGGTTGTGTGTGCTTGCTACTAGTGTGTATGGATGGGTTAAACGCAGTGGTCAAATTCACTGCTCACTGTTCACAGTGTGTATGTGCAGTCACAGAGATTTAATCTTAATCTTTAATCCTAGTGAACTGTCGAAACTGTGCTCATTCTTCTTCTGTCGTCTGAATAGACCCTCTGCTAACTGAGTTCAGCAATAGGCTGTAAACTCCTGTGATACTTACCTGCGTGTTGTGGCAAGTTACTCAAAACAGGCACTGTAATAAAGGTAAATAAAAAAAAATTGGAAGTAAAAGATTTCAAATAGATTTCAGTTTCAATTTTGACCTTAAACGGTGCTGATGGCAGAACAAACCACAGACATTATTCTTATTAGAGTATGACAGACCTGTCTTTTGTTGAATCAGTAGGTTACAACTTTGTCTTGGTTTTTGGAGGAAAGGACGAGAATATGTGGGAAGAAAACGTCATTGGATGTTAAAGACATAGAGAAGTAGCAACTTCTATAAACTGCAGATTTTGATTATATTAGTGACTTATTACATCTGTGGGAAGTTATAACAGTTTTGAAAACTGAACGTCTTCACCTTACCGCAAACCTAACAAATCCCATGTTTGTGGGAGATAACGAATTACATTCGTTGAAGGCAGCTGCTAATACGTTTGTGGGATTATTACATTAAAAGCTAAAGAGTTGTATTGCGTTCGTGGTTTATCACATTTGTGGGGTGTTGCTACGGTTGCAGGTGTTACACACCGCTTACCAAAACAACCAACCAACCAAATAACAGATGTGTTGACGCTTCCCCTGAGGCTTTATCCTGCCATACTGGAGCAATCTGTCTTTACGTAGTAATACGCTTTAACCGAAATGTACTCTTCAGGCTTAAACTCGGTTACTTAAACGACTCAAAACTACAATATGATGTAAATAAAATAATACTCACCAAAAAAAAAACGAAGGGTTCAAAAAGACTTACATAGGTGTCGTGTTAGAAATGACCCCACGCAGAGGGTAATTGCAACATCAGTCTGGGTAAAAAGAAAAAAGAAATCACCAAATATATACTCAGTAACGAGTCATAACCCATGGATCAACAAAGAAGACGTGTAGCTGTAATTTATAAAAGTACGAGCCCTCGACTGACTGTTGCTTTTTTTTTTTTAAAGGTTACAACTGTCCCAAGTCTCCCTAGAAATGGAAGCACGCAGCACTTGTAGTTAAAGTTGTAATAATAATAATAATAATAATAATAATAATAATATATCCAGCTGAAGTTTGTTCACAACGCTGTGCCAAGTATGTATTCTCGTAATACTCTCTTCATAATAGTCGGGCTGAATTGTTTATTTCACAGTTGACGGACAATGCAAAGCCTAATGTCCAGTTTGTCAATAACTAACTAACCAACTAGCTAGCTAAATAAATACATAAATACATAAAATAACTACATGCTCAGTTCTGTGACAAACACTGCGCAGGTGTATGACGTTAACCTGTAATTCTGAAAAATTTGAAAAGTGCGTCTCTAAGTCAATACGTCGTCCTGCTCCAGGCAACTATAGAATGTCCCGAATCAAACACTGCTCAGAGTTGTTCGCAACTTTGCCGAAAGCACACGCTTTTACCCTGCTCTCCAGAGACCACAACCTTACGATTTTCGCCGAGACCTCATAACTGAATTTTAACATCTTCGACATCTTGCCGTTATACTTACAATTAGAAAAAAAAGAAAAAAAAATCCACAGGATATTCAGATTTTCGCCTTTAGGCCCAACATTGGCCTGTTCGGGACTTGGCTAGCCCTCACAGAATTCATCCGCCTCTTCGTTTACTTAATTTACAGTCGGAAGAGCTGAAGTTTTTGGAAGATCCAAAAAAAAAAAAAAATCACATCTTCGCCTTTATACCTATAATTGTTTAATTGACTGTTGTTAGAATTCATCTTACTGATTGTCAGTGCTGTAACTTAGCTTTTACTTAACTATAGTATTTTAAAAATCTTCTTTATTTTCAGAATCCACAAGAGAGATTCTTGGTAAGTAATTTACAGGTTCACTCGCCGTGTTTGGTAGTATTAATCTGATTTGATCTGATTCTCCCAGGATTTGTTGCATCGACATACAACTTCCGTTCTGATCCGTTTCACAAAATATTCAGTAAGTGATATTATTATTATTTTATTAATATTTATTATTATTATTGTTGTTGTTGTATTCCCTTATCTTTGTATTACTTCCGTGATATAACTAATTTGAAAAATGCATTTATCAGATTCTAACGCTGCGACGTCATCACAGTATTAAATGTCACACAATCTTAATATTCAGTTGGTTAAGTGTAATATCGCGAGACTTTGTATGCGTTTTCTCGTTTGTTTATGCATACATTCATAAGAAAAATCTGAAAGTAAACATATTGTTATTATCACTATTATTTTTATTGGTATTTTGTTGTTGGTATCATGTTTGTTCATCGCAACTCATTGTGTAGCAGCATTGTGTTAAAAAATGGTTGAATATAACCTGACAACCTGCCTGTTTGGTTTGTGTGTATGTGTTTGTGCGCATGTGTGTGGGTATTAGAGATGCCAAGACGCAGTGAGCGACTTATTTCAAGTGGGTATTACTCAAATGCCAGCTCTGTGACCATCACCAGCTCCACTGGATACACTGGCCAAACGTCTTACAGGAAAAGCCCACTGAGGTACTTTATTGTGTGTCTCTGTGTATGGAGCCTTGAAAAGTTGTACAGCACATGGTTCTTTTCCATTGTCATACACTGTCTGATGGGAATCACCTCTCCCTCTCTCCCCATATCGCTCCCTCTGTGTCAGGAATCCTAGGCCTAGGACCAGAAGGCACAAAGGAGCCAGCTCCTCTAGTGTGTCCAGCTCCTCCAGTGTGTCCAGTGAGGTTTCCCACCGGCCCAGGACCAACACCAGTGACAGTGAGTGTCTGTTCTCTGCCCCTGACCAGCACTCTGCCCCTGACCAGCACAGCATAGCCCCTGTTCTTTAGGACAACAAATATTTGTATTAAAGAGTGAAGAACTCATTAAAGGAGTGAACAGAAACAACAATCAGGTTTATTTAGACCCCGATTTAACCATGTAAAGTCTCAAAGGGCTGTACCTGACCACAACAAACAAAACAGGACAGCACTCCCTGACTTAATCAGGGTGAAGAGTTGTGAAGAGTTGAAGATGAAAATAGTCATTATCACTGATGTGTATGAGCATGGCTGGTGAAAATGGTCATATTTGAAATTTATTTTTGTACATTTTTACTTCATCAGCACGTTCTTTGGCAACGTTCAACTACTGGTTTCCCACAGCCTGGTACATTCTGACCTCTGGATTATCTCTGCTGCTTGTATTTCAACTGAGCCGGTAAATTGGGTTTCACTTGTATCTCTGTGTACTTTTATATAGATTTGTATAGAGACCAAAATCGTACTGTGGTATGTATGTAGTGTTGTAGTGAATGCATCTAATCAGTACAGGTGTTGGTTTATCGCACTTGGTGAGTGTTTCTGATCACAGTGTATTTGTAACTGCGTATGTCCCAGTATAACTGTCATTAACCGGTATCTGTTTCTGTGCAGACGCACTGCCACGAAGAAGACCACCCTCCTCTTCCTCATCTCTCTGGTGATTTTTGGTGAGTTTTGTTGCAGCCAGTCAACACTGTTTATGTGAAACAGGTTATCATGTTGTATTTGTGTGTTATGAGGACTGTAATTTGTGGGTTTGTATGGAATGTGAGTGGTTATGTCTTTTCTCAGGTCTATGGTTCTGGTCCCCTTCTGTTTCTACGCCCCTCACTCAAACCAAGGCCTCCATCAGACCTGATCAACACACCTCACATGTGGGTCCATTTTACTGTAGAAATAGCACTGTCACTACACTCTCCACATTCATCTGCCCAGTCTCCTAATACTCTCATCATTTTTCTTTCTTTCTTTCTTTCTTTCTTTCTTTCTTTCTTTCTTTCTTTCTTTCTTTCTTTCTTTCTTTCTTTCTTTCTTTCCTCAACAGGACCAGATTCCTCATGCTAGCGTGTTGGCTGTAAAGGGTCAAATCTATGCTGATCTTCATGAACTTGACGCCAAACTGTCTGAGAGTAGAAGCAGAGATGTGGAGAAATTAATGGTGAGAACTAGTGAGAAAGGAAAAAGAGTGATTATAAAGATGATCAAATGGTTCTGTATTTTCATTATTTTAATATTTTGTATGTGTGTGTTTTGTGTCAGAGAGAGATTACTGAACTAAAACAGGACAGAGAAAAACAGAGGCTTGTGATTGAGGTAAGAACTCTGAAATTTGAATTGAATATTTCAGCATTGTTGCCCCACATTACACACACACACACACACACACCCTCAAAACCGTTTAGAAAAGTTTATAGCAAAATTTGTCACAAAACAATGTACCTTTCGGTGACTGTGTTATTTCTTGTGTTGTTTAATCCTGATTGTATCTCATTAAATTAGTTGTAATTTTAATAATAGAATGTAAGCAGATTTCTGTTTCTGCTGCAGCAACAGAACATGACACAAGAATAACAGACAGATTCTGGATAGAGATCATTCAGAGCTCTGGTCATCCATGTATTTGTGTCTTTGTCTCCCTCTAGAGGTTGAAAACTGACATAGCGAGTCTGAGGGTGGACACAAAGAAGTGAGTACCTCTTACCTTTTGTGTCCCGGTTGTCAGTGTCTGCCCTTTTATCCTCAGATTTTGATGCTTTAAAATCATATTTGAATTTGCATGTGCCAATCATAGAGTTAAATTAATATTTTGACCTTTACGGCTTATACTGATGGCTTCATGTGACTGTTTTTCTCCCTAAAGTGTGGAGCCTTATGTGCACCGGCAGCGGGAACAGGAGATGGCTGGAATGCAGGGTCTGATTAGTGGTTTAAAAGGGCATGTATCCGATCTCCAGTCGACCTCTGACCTGATTCAGCAGAGAATGGACACCCAGGAGAAGCAGCATGCTGAGGTAGTGTATATAAACACACACTCACACACACATACACGCACAATCTCACACACACTCACATACATATCTTCCTCATACATATGTCTGTTAAATTATTGTGGAAACAGTGATATTATTGTGGATTCAGACCATTGTTTAAACTACTCCTCTTACAGAGTACCTCGAGACTGAAGCTGGAGCTGTGTGATCGTATGTTTAAGTTCCTTTCCTCAAGTGTCAGTCACCTGAATGTGGTACTGCGCTCAGACCTCCAGGAGGAACTGGAGAACCTGGAGAAGAGAATACTGGAGCGGCTTGGGCGGGACAGAGGAGAGCAGAGAACAGACGTCTGGAGAACTGTGGGAGAGACTCTTCGGCAGGAAGGAGCGGGAGCCGTCACCATACAGGTGAGCAGCGGGGATGGACCATACACCACTCACTACGGTCATATTCAAATTGTGCTGTGTGGTTTAAAATACAGTGTATAATGTGATGTATTTATAATTTTAGAACTGTGTGGATGTGTTTAAACTTTGGTTGTTTCACACAAGGCCTCTTGGAAGTGCGTATGTGTGTGAATGTGTGTTTTTCTGATGGACTGTTGTCCACTGCCTTCTAGGGTGGACTGTCCTATTGAACACTGGTTGCAATGTCCTGTATTAAAAGGAGTTTGGGTAGTTTTGAATTATTGTCTGTTTAAATAGCGCTGAACTGTTTGTTTTAGGACATGGAGAAGATTGTTCAGAGAGCCCTGAGTTTGTATAGAGCCGACGGGATCGGGATGGCGGACTACGCTTTGGAATCTGCAGGTACAACCTCTCCTCCGATTTAATCACTGCTAATGAGCATGTGGACATGGACTTTGGTACATTTCAGAGCTGAGATTTATGTGTGTGTATGTGTGTGTGTATACAGGTGCAAGTGTGATAAACGCACGTTGTTCGGAGACGTACCAGACCAGGGCAGCGTCCTTAAGCCTGTTTGGGTTCCCTGTGTTCTGTTGGTCAGAGAGCCCTCGTGTGGTTATACAGGTAAAACATCACTTATAGCTCAGCACAAATACTGTCAGACAGCCAACGCAAACAGTCCATTTAAACAAGGACACACCCTGACAATCCCTACATGTTTCAAACAAGAGATTTTAAATACGTTGTTTGTTTGACACACAGCCTGAGGTGTACCCTGGAAAATGCTGGGCTTTCTGTGGTTCCGAGGGATTCGTAGCGATCTCTCTCTCCTACCCGATCCACATCACTCACGTGACTCTGGAGCATCTGCCCAAAGTCCTGTCCCCGCCTGGACGGATCGACAGCGCTCCACGGGACTTTGCTGTTTATGTAAGTGAACATGTCAAGACAGAAAAACATTACCCAAGTTATAGGTCAGAGTTCTGTCATACTCATCTTCTTAAAGGTTTATATCAGTATTTATGTGTGGTATTTCACACAGCTACATAATGAAGCATTTCAACAGTAGCTCCACTGCTAAGAAAGACTGATATATACTATAGTAGTGAGATGTCATTCATAAATGCTCTGTTTGTGTTATCACAGGGTATGTCCAGTGTGAATGAAGCAGGAAATCTTCTAGGAAAGTTCAGTTACGATTGGGAGGGAGAGTCAGTTCAGACATTCAAACTGCCAGTGAGTGACAGCTATAGACCTTATCATAAACATCAGTACAAATGTACTCACAAACATACACACCTTCAGTACTGACATAATTTGACATGACATTCTCTGCAGTCAGTTTAGACAGGGGAGATGTCAATGAGTTACAGTGGATAAATGAAGCCAATATAAATGTTCCTTTTATGTATCAGTGAACTGCCTGTCTCATGTAACCAACCAAAGCACTTACAGACATGCTACAGTGAATTAATACTCACTTTCCCAACTGTTTCTCACTTTTAATCTCTGTCTCTCTCTCTCTCTCTCTCTCTCTCTCTCTCAGAACTCTCCAGAGCAGAGGATTTACAGGATGGTGGAACTCCGTGTTCTGAACAACTGGGGTCACCCTGAGTACACCTGTGTGTACCGTTTTCGAGTTCACGGGGAACCATTGTCTGTGTGAATCCGAGGCAGTGAACAGAGAAGGATGGGTCGTCATGATATTTTTCTTTATGTGAAAAAGGGGAAACAGAAGAATCTTAGTATAAGCTTAAATAAACCTCCTCAGTTTTGTTTAATATGCTTCCTCAAGGCCTCCAGTGTTCTTTTACATTCTATTTCTATTCCTTTTCTGTTATGCTGGTGTAACGACTATGATGATATAAGGTAGTCTGGTGTGAGTGTGTGTGTGAGGGTGTGAAGGGTGTGTGTGTGTAGGGTGTGTGTGTGTAGGGTGTGTGTGTATGTCAGTATGGGGATTTGTTTTCCTTTAAGTGTCAGGACTTTTGCTCCTTTTCTCATTGGTCTACAAGTATAAACATACATGGCTATCTGAATAACTCAACTCTGAACAATTCATATAAATCCTTTTGCTACAGTGGCTGTAAAACACTGAAGCAGTGGAGTTACAGCCCATCAGAACTGTCTGATTAGAAAGTGTTGCTTTTGTGTAGCCTTAATGATGTCACCATAGGTCAAAGTGGCATTAAAAATGCCTCATGGTGGAATTAAAAAAGGTCTTTAAAAGCACTGAATTGAATTTGCTGATACCTGCAGATACCAGCATTTTCCTAGAATTCCAGTAAACACTAGAGCAGTTGTCACCTATTGCAGCAAAAGGAGATATAGCCCCTTCCCCACCTGTCCTTTGTAAACTCGTAATACACACACTTCACCCCGCACAGGGCATATTAATTTGTCCTTTGACTCATAAACTTGCAGGCATGGCACAGCTTCCAAAAAGGCATAGAACCCCTTGATGTCAGGGTTCCTGCATGAACTATTTTCTCTGTTGTGCCCCTGCTGGTCATGTTGGAGTTAGCTGTCATTTGTTTTTGGTTTTGTCATGTGCTTTTGTTTATTTTGGTTTTCCATGTGCCCTGGCCCCGCCCCTCACTTATTGTGTCATTGTGCTCACCTGTGTCTCGTTGAAGTTGTAATTAGTCTGTCTATTTAAACCCTACCTGTTCTACCCTTTGTTTGTCAGTTCGTACCGCTTTCACCAGTGTGTCGTGCTAGCCTTTTGTTATCCTGATTGTCTTCTGTTCTTGACCTCTCCCTGTTTTTTGACTTTGTTTGCCTGTTGGATTTTGCCTCTTCTGCCTGCCTGCCTTGCCCTGCACCTGGTTTTGAATCTTTTGCCTGTCTCTGGAACTTGCCTTTGCCTTCCGTTTTTGGATTGTTCACTTGCCCCTGACTGCTCTATGGTATGACCCCTGCTTGTTTTTTGGGTTCTGATTTCGGTCAAGTGTATTGAAAGACTTTTGCCTGGCAAAATAAACATCTTATTAATTTCAGTGAGTCTGCAACTGAGTCCCCTGTTTCCCCTGACACTTGACATTACTCTGTGTGAACTTTTTTTGTTTACTAACAGACTATAAATTTATAAGTAAATGAAGGGAGGTCAGAGCTTTCTGAGTTTGTCCAAACTATATGATGGAGATTACAAGGCAGATTTTTGCCAACTCTGAATGGTATTCGTAAAATACTATGAGATTAGGTATGCAGTTCAAAACTTTCACCTGCCCTCATGAGCAGAAATGAACCAATGTGTTAGTCTACTTGAAGTTAAGGAGGGCCAGACAGCACACCTGTAGAGGACACAATGCATTGTGTATGCTGTATAATCAGTGTTAAAACTCAGTGGCATAGTATATCCAACAGTTTCAATGAAGACAGAAAGGAGACATATACATGATAGCAGGGCAATCTAAAAAGGTGGTTAAGAGAAGCTGCTTCCTTCACTCAATGTGAAGCAGATCTTGTTCCCATGTATGCATGAGGGTAAAGATCATCCAAAGCTCACCATATCACCCTCAAAGGCAGGGAAATATTGAGAGAATGCAAAGGTTATTAAGAAAAAAGATATTGTATGATCTCATAAATGTACAGAAAGGAGGGCAGAACTGGGTCAGTCATGTATCCAAATATGCTCAAGTCCTTAATACTGATCCAGGAAAAGAGTTGGGTTGGATGACACCATTCCATGTATATTATATTATGGCTGTAAAAACAACAACTCACTGCTGGTTTAAAGCACCTATCCGTCACCCAACTTCATAGAGGACTGTACACGTAATGCGGACACGCTTTTTCCCTCAGGAAAACAAAGGGAATCATTTGATGAAAAAAGAGAAACAGAGTGAGAAGAAGAGCGAAAAATGCAACTGAGCGTTGCAATGAACAAATGGTTCACAAAGCGTGTACTGCAAATCCTCCATCCATCTCTAATGTCAATGATGAGGATTTGCTAAGAATTAGGTGCAATTTTGAATGGAATATTTGTAAAGAGTAAAGAGTATTTGGATTTACGGTCGAATCCACAAACAAGCGATGGAATCCCACTTGTTAATTATGTGGAGGGTAACTGGGATGCATACTTACAGAGAATGGGTCAACAAGGTACATATGGAGACCATATAACACTACAAAGAGCCTCTGAACTGTTCAATGTTCAGGTGCTAATCATTTTAACTCTTGGTCCAGATGGAACATCTCTCATAGAACCTTCATCCATTTACAAGGAGGATCTGCCCCTTTTTATGCTAGTCCATACTGCTGAAGGACATGGAGAGCATTATGTTAGTCTCAGTGGTGCAGTTAGCCAGTACATTGACTCAATTCAGCAGGCAGAAAGACCAAGATCATCCTGTCACAGTAGAGCTCAACATGGTAGACTAAGAGAGGGAGAAGAAATTCCTCAAAAAGTCCCTTCCAACCCTGCTGATCTCAGTAATGCCAAACTCTTCGATCCTGATGAGGCTGCAGTGTCTGACATCACTGAGGCTGAACTTTCTAATCACAGCGATGAAGATCACAGTGATGAAGCTGACTCAGGCCTTTCTGATCATGCTTTTGGCATTTCTGAAGAAACTACCATGACACTTCCAGAAGAAATTATCTCCATGATTTTTCGACACGCTCTGGATATAGACATGTCCATGACTAGCACATTCAATAGAATATCTCCACTACTTAGAGACTTAACTACAAGACAGCTTCCCTGGATCTATATCAGATATCCATTGCCTGAACATCTTGATACAGACAAAAATCTTGGCACAGATATCAGTGTTGCAAAATTGGTTGGAACAGCGGTTTAGCGTGATGAATCAAAGAACCTTTTTCAAACAATAATAGGTGGATGAGAGCCTGGATGACTCTGATATGAACTTGATATACTTAACTTTTGGCAGCTACATGGTGAAAGCCTTTTTTTGGGAGTAAATGTAACATGTAATTTGCATGTAGTTATAACAATGTTGCAATAGTACACTATGGTTGCTACTGTGTTTAATGAGGATAAAGAACATCCGGTTGTTCGTGACCACTTGTTACTAAAACAATACTTTGCATTGTTTACTTGTATATACTTTAATTGTTGAGCAAATTCATACTAAAGCTTTTGTGTAGGATTAATATGATTGGTATAAATATTTCATTGCTAGAGTGACATGACAATGTTTTTGCCCCCCCCCCCCCCCCCCCCCCCCCCCCCCCCCCCGTGGTTTCTTACACTTGGCTTTGCAATAAACCCTTGAATAAATCTGGAATAAATCTGATTGGGATTTACTGCTCATTTGTATCCACAACACCTGATCAGTCTAAACAGGCAAGAATCGAAAGGACAAGAATATGCGGGAAGAAAATGTCATAACATTTGTGGAAAGTTATTACAGTTTTGAAAACTGAAGATTTTCACTTTCCCTCAAACCTTACAAATCCCACGTTTGTGGGTGATAACGTGTTACATTCTTGGATAGACAGCTGCTTTTACGTTTGTGGGATCGTTACATTAAAGCTGCAGATTTTTATTACGTTTGTGGTTTATTTCATTTGTGGGCTGTTACATGTTGTTACATTTGCACGTGTTACACACCGCTTAGCAAAAGAGAGTAAATTCTTTCTAACGGGAATGATAGTCAAAGCCAGGATGCAACATGACTGTATATGCGAACAAACAAATCATTCAAGCCTACACTTTTTCACTCGTTCGTTTAGGGTAAATGATTATCCCAGTACACAAAGTAACCCGTGCTAACCTGAAGACTTGAACGACGTAAATAAATCAAATCTGACCGAAATATCCAGAGTCAGAGTACATGTTAACCTGCTTAAAACTATTTCAATTCAGAGCTGTTATTTGGTAATGAACATTCTGCCCTCAATACACAGAGTTAAATTTAACCTAGAGATGAAAGCAGTTGTACTTAATTAAGAAAAATCTGTCCGACTGAAGTTTGTTCACACTGCTGTGCCAAGTATGCATTCTCGTAATACTTTCCTCATAACAGTCGGGCTGAATTATTTATTTGGTAGTTTACAGACAATGCAAAGCCTTATTTCCATCAGTTTGTCAATAACTAACTAACTAACTAACTAACTGACTAACTAACTAACTAAATAAATAAAACAGCGATGTGCTCAGTTATATGACAAACACTGCGCAGGTGTATGACGTTAGGCTGTAATTCGGAAAAATTTGAAAAGTGCGTCTCTAAATCAATACGTCGTCCTGCTCCAGGCAACTATAGAATGTCCCGAATCAAACACTGCTCAGAGTTGTTCGCAACTTTGCCGAAAGCACACGCTTTTACGCTGCTCTCCAGAGACCACAACCTTACGATTTTCGCCGAGACTTCAACTGAATTTTAACATCTTCGACATCTTGCCGTTATACTTACAATTAGAAAAAAAAAGAAAAAAAAATCCATAGGACCATTCAGATTTTCGCCTTTAGGCCCAACATTGGCCTGTTCGGGACTTGGCTAGCCCTCACAGAATTCATCGGCCTCTTCGTTTACTTAATTTACAGTCGGAAGAGCTAAAGTTTTTGGAAGATCCAAAAAAAAAAACATCTTCGCCTTTAGACCTATAATTGTTTAATTGACTGTTGTTAGAATTCATCTTACTGATTGTCAGTGCTGTAACTTAGCTTTTACTTAGCTATAGTATTTTAAAAAATCTTCTTTATTTTCAGAATCCACAAGAGAGATTCTTGGTAAGTAATTTACAGGTTCACTCGCCGTGTTTGGTAGTATTAATCTGATTTGATTAATCTGATTCTCCCAGGATTTGTGGCATCGACATACAACTTCCGTTCTGATCCGTTTCACAAAATATTCAGTAAGTGATATTATTATTATTTTATTAATATTTATTATTATTATTGTTGTTGTTGTATTCCCTTATCTTTGTATTACTCCCGTGGTATAACCAATTCGAAAAATGCATTTATCAGATTCTAACGCTGCAACGTCATCACAGTATTAAATGTCACACAATTTTAATGTTCAGTTGGTTAAGTGTAATATCGCGAGACGTTGTATGCGTTTTCTCGTTTGTTTATGCATACATTCATAAGAAAATTCTATAAATAAACATACTGTTAATATCACTATTATTTTTATTGGTATTTTGTTGTTGGTATCATGTTTGTTCATCGCAACTCTTTGTGTAGCAGCATTGCGTTAAAAAATGGTTGAATACAACCTGATAACCTGCCTGTTTGGTTTGTGTGTATGTGTTTGTGTGCATGTGTGTGGGTGTTAGAGATGCCAAGACGCAGTGAGCGACTTATTTCAAGTGGGTATTACTCAAATGCCAGCTCTGTGACCAGCACCAGCTCCACTGGCCTAACGTCTTACAGGAAAAGCCCACTGAGGTACTTTATTGTGTGTCTCTGTGTGTGGAGCCTTGAAAAGTTGTACAGCACCTAGTTCTTTTCCATTGTCATACACTGTCTGATGGGAATCACCTCTCCCTCTCCCCATATCGCTCCCTCCGTGTCAGGAATCCTAGGCCTAGGACCAGAAGGCACAAAGGAGCCAGCTCCTCTAGTGTGTCCAGTGAGGTTTCCCACCGGCCCAGGACCAACACCAGTGACAGTGAGTGTCTGTTCTCTGCCCCTGACCAGCACTGCATAGCCCCTGTTCTTTAGGACAACAAATACTTGTATTAAAGAGTGAAGAACTCATTAAAGGAGTGAACAGCAACAACAATAAGGTTTATTTAGACCCCGATTTAACCATGTAAAGTCTCAAAGGGCTGTACCTGACCACAACAAACAAAACAGGACAGCACTCCTTGACTTAATCAGGGTGAAGAGTTGTGAAGAGTTGAAGATGAAAATAGTCATTATCACTGATGTGTATGAGCATGGCTGGTGAAAATGGTCATATTTGAAATTTATTTTTGTATATTTTTACTTCATCAGCACATTCTTTGGCAACGTTCAACTACTGGTTTCCCACAGCCTGGTACATTCTGACCCCTGGATTATCTCTGCTGCTTGTATTTCAACTGAGCCGGTAAACTGGGTTTCACTTGTATCTCTGTGTACTTTTATATAGATTTGTATAGAGACCAAAATCGTACTGTGGTATGTGTTTAGTGTTGTCGTGAATGTATGTAATCAGTACAGGTGTTGCTTTATCGCACTGGGTGAGTGTTTCAGTTGCTTTGCTTGTGGGATCTGATCACAGTGTTTTTGTAACTGCGTATGTCCCAGTATAACTGTCATTAACCGGTATCTGTTTCTGTGCAGACGCACTGCCACGAAGAAGACCACCCTCCTCTTCCTCCTCATCTCTCTGGTGATTTTTGGTGAGTTTTGTTGCAGCCAGTCAACACTGTTTATGTGAAACAGGTTATCATGTTGTATTTGTATGTTATGAGGACTGTAATTTGTGGGTTTGTATGGAATGTGAGTGGTTATGTCTTTTCTCAGGTATATGGTTCTGGTCCCCTTCTGTTTCTACGCCCCTCACTCAAACCAAGGCCTCCATCAGACCTGATCAACACACCTCACATGTGGGTCCATTTTACTGTAGAAATAGCACTGTCACTACACTCTCCACATTCATCTGCCCAGTCTCCTAATACTCTCATCATTTCTTTCTTTCTTTCTTTCTTTCTTTCTTTCTTCAACAGGACCAGATTCCTCATGCTAGCGTGTTGGCTGTAAAGGGTCAAATCTATGCTGATCTTCATGAACTTGATGCCAAAATGTCTGAGAGTAGAGACAGAGATGTGGAGAAATTAATGGTGAGAAATAGTGAGAGAGAGGAAAAAGAGTGATTATAAAGATGATCAAATGGTTCTGTATTTTCATTGTTTTAATATTTTGTATGTGTGTGTTTTGTGTCAGAGAGAGATTACTGAACTAAAACAGGACAGAGAAAAACAGAGGCTTGTGATTGAGGTAAGAAATCTGAAATTTGAATTAAATATTTCAGCATTGTTGCCCCACATTACACACACAAATTCACATTTCATACAGACACACAAAAACACACACACACACACCCCCTCAAAACCGTTTAGAAAAGTTTATAGCGAAATGTGTCACAAAACAATTTCGGTGACTGTGTTAGTACTTGTGTTGTTTAATCCTAATTGTATCTTATTAAATTAGTTGTAATTTTAATAATGGAATGTAAGCAGATTTCTGTTTCTGCTGCAGCAACAGAACATGACACAAGAATAACAGACAGATTCTGGATAGAGATCATTCAGAGCTCTGGTCATCCATGTATTTGTGTCTTTGTCTCCCTCTAGAGGTTGAAAACTGACATAGCGAGTCTGAGGGTGGACACAAAGAAGTGAGTACCTCTTACCTTTTGTGTCCCGGTTGTCAGTGTCTGCCCTTTTATCCTCAGATTTTGATGTTTTAAAATCATATTTGAATTTGCATGTGCGAATTGAAGAGTTAAATTAATTTTTTGACTTTTGCGGACTATACTGATGGCTTCATGTGACTGTTTTTCTCCCTAAAGTGTGGAGCCTTATGTGCACAGGCAGCGGGAACAGGAGATGGCTGAAATGCAGGGTCTGATTGGTGGTTTAAAAGAGCACGTATCCGATCTCCAGTCGACCTCTGACCTGATTCAGCAGAGAATGGACACCCAGGAGAAGCAGCATGCAGAGGTAGTGTATATATAAACACACACTCACACACACATACACGTACAGCCTCACACACAGACACACACTATCTCTCTCTTTCTATCCTGTATCTCCATCACACACAAACACACACACACTCACATACATATCTTCCTCATACACGTGTCTGTTAAATTATTGTGGAAACAGTGATATTATTGTGGATTCAGACCATTGTTTAAACTACTCCTCTTACAGAGTACCTCGAGACTGAAGCTGGAGCTGTGTGATCGTATGTTTAAGTTCCTTTCCTCAAGTGTCAGTCACCTGAATGTGGTACTGCGCTCAGACCTCCAGGAGGAACTGGAGAACCTGGAGAAGAGAATACTGGAGCGGCTTGGACGGGACAGAGGAGAGCAGAGAACAGACGTCTGGAGAACTGTGGGAGAGACTCTTCGGCAGGAAGGAGCAGGAGCCGTCACCATACAGGTGAGCAGCGGGGGTGGACCATACACCATTCACTACGGTCATATTCAAATTGTGCTGTGTGGTTTAAAATACAGTGTATAATGTGATGTATATATAATTTTAGAACTGTGTGGATATATTTAAACTTTGGTTTTTTCACACAAAGCCTCCAGGCAGTGCGTATGTGTGTGAATGTGTGTTTTTCTGATGGATTGTCATCCACTGCCTTTTAGATTGGACTGTCCTATTGTACCTTGGTTGCAATGTCCTGTATTAAGAGGACTGTAGGTAGTTTTGAATTATTGTCTGTTTAAATATCGCTGAACTGTTTGTTTTAGGACATGGAGAAGATTGTTCAGAGAGCCCTGAGTTTGTACAGAGCCGACGGGATCGGGATGGCGGACTACGCTTTGGAATCTGCAGGTCCAACCTCTCCTCCAATTTAATTACTGCTAATGAGCGTGTGGTGAACATGGACTTTGGTACATTTCAGAACTGAGATTTATATGTGTGTGTGTGTGTGTGTGTGTGTGTGTACAGGTGCGAGTGTGATAAACACGTGTTGTTCAGAGACGTATCAGACCAGGGCAGCGTCCTTAAGCCTGTTTGGGTTCCCTGTGTTCTATTGGTCAGAGAGCCCTCGTGTGGTTATACAGGTAAAACATCACTTATAGCTCAGCACAAATACTGTCAGACAGCCAACACAAACAGTCCATTTAAACAAGGACACACTCTGACAATCCCTCCATCTTTCAAACAAAAGATTTTAAATACGTTGTTTGTTTGACACACAGCCTGAGGTGTACCCTGGAAAATGCTGGGCTTTCCGTGGTTCCGAGGGATTCGTAGGGATCTCTCTCTCCTACCCGATCCACATCACTCACGTGACTCTGGAGCATCTGCCCAAAGTCCTGTCCCCGCCTGGACGGATCGACAGCGCTCCACGGGACTTTGCTGTTTATGTAAGTGAACATGTCAAGACAGAAAAACATTACCCGAGTTATAGGTCAGAGTTCGGTCATACTCATCTTCTTAAAGGTTTATATCAGTATTTATGTGTGATATCTCACACAGCTACATAGTGAAGCATTTCAACAGTAGCTCCACTGCAAACAGAGACTGATATATACTATAGTAGTGAGATGTCATTCATAAATGCTCTGTTTGTGTTATCACAGGGTATGTCCAGTGTGAATGAAGCAGGAAATCTTCTAGGAAAGTTCAGTTACGATCGGGAGGGAGAGTCAGTTCAGACATTCAAACTGCCAGTGAGTGACAGCTATAGACCTTATCATAAACATCAGTACAAATGTACTCACAAACATACACACCTTCAGTACTGACATAATTTGACATGACATTCTCTGCAGTCAGTTTAGACAGGAGAGATGTAAATGAGTTACAGTGGCTAAATGAAGCCAATATAAATGTTCCTCTTATGTATCAGTGAACTGCCTGTCTCATGTAACCAACCAAAGCACTTACAGACATGCTACAATGAATTGCAACTCACTTTCCCAACTGTTTCTCACTTTTAATCTCTCTCTCTCTCAGAACTCTCCAGAGCAGAGGATTTACAAGATGGTGGAACTCCGTATCCTGAACAACTGGGGTCACCCTGAGTATACCTGCGTGTACCGTTTTCGAGTTCACGGGGAACCATTGTCTGTGTGAATCCGAGGCAGTGAACAGAGAACTATAGGTCATCAAAATATTTTTCTTTATGTGAAAAGGGGGAAACAGAAGAATCTTAGTATAGGCTTAAATAAAAAAACTCCTCAGTTTTGTTTTACATGCTTCCTCAATGCCTCCAGTGTTCTTTTATGTTCTGTTTCTTCTGGATTATTCCTTTATTATTATCTCTGGTGGTATCTGTGGCCAAGTTACTAAGCTCTAAATTTCACAAAAATGTCTATGACTGAAAAAATGCTTCCTTTAAAGGTAGTTTCCATGAGTGCTAAATAAATTCTAAACAGAAAAGTTTTGGGAGTAGAAAGCTAAAATTTTGGGATATGTCATGTCAGAATGTATTCTTCAAGACTAAATGTTATCAGCCAATTCTGAGATGGTGTGGTGGATGCCTACAGTTCAAATGACATGGAAGGTGGAGTGGTTAACACAAGCTGCTTCCTTTACTCAATGTGAAGCAGGCCTTGTTACTGTACGAGAGACATATGTCCTTCTTCAAGACCTTTGTTAGGAATTTGGAAGGTAAAAATGTCAAATCTATTATAAGAACCAAACAAGAGTGAGAGAGAACCCTCTCTCACTCTTGTTTTTATGCTAGCCAAAAGGGAACATCCAAAAGATACAAAGCTTTAATGTTAACAGTTCAAACACTCTGAAACACCTTTAGGTTCTTAGTGAATATATAGAAAGTCTTAAATGTTTGTTAAACATTTGATAAATAAAGGCTTAAATGTTTGTTAAACATCTGATCAATAAAGGCGCTCTGTAATGTTAAAGGCAATGACAAAGTCCTTTCACATGGGCTTCTCAATGGTGGTATCCAAAACCCACAAAGCATTTTCACAGATGAGCGGGCACGGCGAGGGCGGTTTAAGCGTCAGAGTAAAGTTGAAGTTCGGTTAACTTTATGGTAATGAGCTATGACACGATTTGGCAGCAACCAGTCGGAATATAGAAGTGCTACCCACTAGAGAACTCTGGAGAACACAGTCATGTAAACCTTTGTTCCCACCAAACATGTAATTTAGTTCCCAGCACAACGGAGGACAGTTTGATCATAGCTGTTTCTGGGTTGAAATGTTGAAATTTGACTTAGCATGTTAGCACTTAGCATCACCGCAAAAGTCACACCACACAAATGGCTTATAATTAGTTTATTTCGTTAGTTTATTTTGTTGCCAAACTCGTCATTGTAAGTGTTCATTTCTTTCCTTAATCGATCAATTTCTCAGCTTCACATTTAAAAGATTCCACTTAGAGTTAACTTATACCCTACTTGTGGTCAGTCTGCATATATCGGTCTACATGTTTGTTTGCCTTTCAGCCCCTACAAGTTTGCATGACCAAGCATTCCGAACGATTTCATCGTTCACCTGCCTATTTCATCAACGTCAATGTTCGACAGCATTGCTGGCAGGGCGGCTTGAGTGAATTTTGACGCTCTTGCCGCTCTCAGTGTGAATGTACAGTCTGGAGGAGCAGAGTCTGACAATGCTTGTATCTGCAGTGACCACTTCATGAGAGGTAAGACTGAAGTCATTTTGCTACCTACATAGCCAGCTAAAACTGACAAACAATACAGAACAGGGTGGTGATATCACAGGAAAGTTAGCTAGCTACATCTGCGATATCACCCTGTGGTGTTTGTCCTGCAGCTAGTATTTCACAGTTTTAGTTAGTTAGCTAGTTAGTTAGTTACCAGGAGCTAGCTAGCTAGCTAAAACCGCAAAGCACTAGTTGCAGAACAAACACCACAGGGTAATAATACTGCAGATGTAGCTCCACTGACGGTGATGGTGGCCGGGATGGTGGCTAGAGCTGTCACCTCACAGCAAGAAGGTCCTGGGTTTGATTCCCGGCCAGTTGGGTCCTATCTCCCTGCTAACCACTGCATGGGTTTCCGCTGGGTGCTCTGGTTTCCTCCCACAGTCCAAAGACAAGTAAGAAAGGTGAATGGGAGATACTAAATTGCCTCTACGTGTGAATGCGTGCATGAATGAGTTTGTCTTTGTGGCGATAAGAAGGGAAACACCCTGGACTGGTGACCTGTCCAAGCTGTTTCCCAACCTTTCACCCAATGAGCACTGGGATAGGCTAATTAGGGTCACCCCGTGACCCTAATTAGAATAAGCGCTGGGATAGGCTCCAGCACCCCGTGACCCTAATTAGGCTTGTAAAATGAATGATTGAATGAATGGAGCTGAGTGAGCTCAGGACTAAAGCATTAGACACACAGTTTAGCCAAGAGGCTTCTCAACTAAGTTTTACACAGGATTTCCCAGGTTTGATGCAAGTGTTTCAACTATGTGAACACATCACCTCTAGCAGTTTGTCTGGACTCTCAAAATTTGAACAGTTCATTCTGATGCAAAGAGAACCCTGTTTCATTCTATAGTATTCTGAAGTGTAAACAAGAAGCCACAAACATATGCTGTACACTTTGGATTGGAAGATCAGAAAGAAAAAACTTAAAATTTGACAGGATAGCCAAACAATAATGGGAGAAAACCCTTTGATTTCCATAGAAACCCCTATAAGCACAGAAAGATGTATCTTAGGACTATTCTTAATTGAGAACAAAAGGTTACATTCCTGTGGTCTTGTCTTCATTTAACATGAGCTCCTGCTGATGTAGCTGAAGTTGGAGAAAAATGAGTAAAGACTGAATCTCCAACAGCACTGCTCAATCAAGCAACACAAAAGTCAAACATTCATCATGCTACACAGAACCATAAACTCAGAACAATATAGGTTTCACCCCACACTGGGGCTATAAAGCTGATGAATACACAGAATGAGTTTGATGTTAGTTAAAAGTCAGGCAACCAAAACCTTACAGTGCTTTCAGATGCATATACTAGCCCCTGACATGAGTTTCTCAATGGTGGTTTCTACAACCCACAAGGCATTTCACCAGTTCCTTTGGTGCACAAGGCCAACTGATGAATACAGACTGCAAATCTTCAAAGGCATTCCTCCATCAAGCGATGCAAAATCAAACCCTGGATCATGCCACACAGCATTATAAACTAGCAAAACACACTTTGCGTCACACCGGCGTTATTAAACTGATAAATACACCGAATGTGTTTGATGTTAGCCAAAATCTCGACGCACAAAACCTTGTTAACCTCCCAAATGCAACTACTGACCCCACTGACACGGGCTTCTCAATGGCTTACATTTCCTGTGTGCCAAAACCCACAAGGTATTTTCCACGAATTCCTTTGGATACACAGGAACAGTTGAGACCCAATGCTACAAAAGGGAATACAGCCCTTTTCTCACTTCACCCAGCTTACAAAGGTAAGAAAATGGTTAACAAAAGATGTTAACTTCCCTCAAAGTGAAGCAAAAATCCCATCATAAATGAGAACCAAGCATATTAGCTACACTTGCAAATACACACACTTTCACCCACCCTGCTGCTTTTAAGGTGATGTTACGTAACTGATGACTATATAGAAAGGTCTTGATATAAGCTAAAATTCTTACAAACAAATTAAACTTATTGCAGCATAAGCTAGCCTTCCGAAAAAAATAACTTGTTCCTCTGACATGAGCCTCTCAATGACGGTTGCAAAAACCCACATTACATTTTCTCAAAATTCCATCAGGATTAATTAGTGAATACAGACTGTAAATTGGTTATGTGTCGTTTGTGAGCCATTTGTTCATTTTGAGCTAATCTTTTGTATGCTTCTTAGGTAATGAGTCATCTTGGTGAGTGATTTGTTCATTTTTCCTTGGGCTGCACACGTGTGCCACTCGTTTCATTCATCTGAATTGTGTCAGCTACAGGCTCAGATTCGTTCACGAGTGGGTCTTTCGAGTCTTCTGTTCACTCGTCATATGACCGCTGCATACTCTCAGTGTAGAAACGACTGATTCGTTCACAAATCATAACTATGGGTCTTCGGGTTTAAGTCTCGTTCACTTGTCACATGACTGTTGCATGTTCTCAGTGTAGGAATTACTGATTCGTTCACGAACGGATCTTTCGGATCTGAGTCTTTCATTCACTTTTCACATGACCGCTGCATATTCTCAGTCTCGGAATGACTGATGCATTCACGAATCATAAATACGGGTCTTTGGGTCTGAGTCTCTCGTTCACTTGTCTTATGACCACTTCATATTCTCAGTGTAAGAACTACTGATTCGCTCACAAAGCATAAGTACAGGTCACCGAGTCTTTAGTTCATTATTCACATGACAGGCTGCATAGGCTCAGAATAGGAACAAAATGATTTGTTCACGAATCATAACTATCACGAATCATAACGCAGCGCTCTTGTGTGAGCAACTGAAGTAATCAGTCATTTCAACTGAATAACTCAATAGGCTAGGTTCCAAAAGCTTGCTTAAGAGCTTAACAAAAGTGAACTTGTATATTATTCTTTGCCAAGGGAAGCAAACCATGTTTCTCTTAATGTTTGAGAGCCATGCTTTTTCTGTTATCATCCAAATGATAACTACAGCAACACTCCAGTTCAAGTGAAATGTTCAAAAAATGACTCAATCATTTCATTCAACAAGATTCAAAATCTGAGCCTGTAAAAGAGAACCAAACTGCCCCTCACTACAGAAGCCTACTACACTGCCAAATTTGACTACTGGACTCACTGACATTGTATTCTCAATGGTGGTTGCTAAAACCAACAACACATTTTCCCAGAATTCCCGAAGGCACGCAGGGCCAATTGTGACCAGCTGCACCAAACGGAATATAGCCCTTTCCTCACTTCAGCCGCTCTCCAAAGGTAAGAAAGTGGTTAAGTAAGTGAAGCGCGACTTGATCACGAAGAACAGACCTAAGGCTTTGCACAAGACCATCTACAGGAGGTTTGAAAGTAAAATTCTCATCAAAGATGAGTGCCAAACAAGAGGAGGAGAAGGATACCCTCTGATCTTTGAAGTTAACCAAAACAAAATCCTTTTATCTGCACAAAATTATAATCTTGCAAGTACACACACTTTCACCCACATTGGGGTTTTAAGCTAATGAACACACAGAGTGCTTAACAAAACCTAAAGGTCAAGCAAGGAAAAGGCTTCCATTTTACCAAACGCAACAACTAGCCCTCCAGAACTCTACTGGTCACACATAACCAGACAGAAAACAGGTACTGCAAATCTTTAAAGGCAGAAAATTCAAAACTGCTGACCCACTGACATGGGCTTCTCAATGGCAACTGCCAAAGCCCAAAGGGCACTTTGCCAGAATGGGGAACGCAGGAACAAAAGCAGAATACATACTGCAAATCTTCAAGTTCATTGCTCTCTCAAGCCATGCATCATGCGACACAACATGGCAACCCAGTGGTACACATAGACTAACACATATTGGGAACAGCTGATAAATACACAATGTTCTTGACATTACACAAAACTCAGACCACCAAAGCCTACAAAATGTCCAAAAGCGTCAACTGCCCATGCTGACATGGGCTTCTCAGTAGTGTTTGTCAAAACCCACAATGCATTTCCCCAGAGTTCCAATGGGCATACATGAGCTACTAGTGAATACAGTCTGCAAATCTTCAAAGGCAATAGTCAAACAACACAAAATGACACATGCATCATGACACACAGTATTGTTCACATCATATAGGATGTTCTTAATGTTGATTTAAAGAAACCTTTTGGACCAATTGAATGCAGCAGCTAGGGTTGCTGACATGGGCTTCTCAGTGGCGGTGGCCAAAACACACAAGGCACAGAATTACCTTGTGCACGCAGGACCAATGGTGACCCATTGCAATGAAACATGATCCTATCCACACAGATAAGAAAGTGGCTAATGCAAGCTGTTTCCTTATCTCAAAGTGAAGCAGGACTTGCTCCTTAAATAGACACCTAAGTGTTTGTACAACCTTCTACAGGAGGTTGGAAAGTAAAATGCTCTTGTAACATAGGAACATCTGTAATTTCAGAGAGTCTTGTAAACACAGAAGGAAGTACCTAATGACCACTCTTCCTTTAGAAGATGACACATTGCCATATTGCTGTGGGCTTACTGGCATTTAACATAAGCTCCTGCTGACGTAGCTGACCCTGGACTAAATGGTACATAGACCACAAAACCTCAAAGGCATTGCTCAGTCTAGTTACACACACAAAAAACCCATCTATAATGCTTCACAGAATTATAAACTTGCAATAAGTACATACACCCTTACACTGAGGTCAGTGAGCTGACAAATATACAATAAGTCCTCAAAGCTAATCAAAAGTGTGACAAACACAACCCCTCTACCTGCCCAAATGAGACGACTCTCTCCGCTGCCATAAGCTTCTGAATGGCGGTTGGCAAAACCCAGAAAGTCTTTTCCTACAATTCCCTTGGGAGTACAGGAGCAGTTGTGGCCCATTACAAAGCGAGGCTTTATAGCCTTTTCCTCACCTGTTCAGATCTAAAAATGTCAGAAAGTGGTTAACAGGGGTGAAAAAAGTAAAAGTAGAAGTACTCTTGCTAAAAAAGTACTCTAAAGTAGAGTTAAACTGACAGTGGTTTTTGTAAACTGTAAATGAGTGACTATTTTACTCTTACTTAAGTATTTTTCAGGAGGGATACTTTAACTCTACTTAGAGTACTTTTTTTTTCTTTTAGCAAGAGTACTTCTACTTTTCCTTTTTCCACCCCTGGTGGTTAATACAAGGTGTTTCCTTCTCTCAATGTGAAGCAGAACTTGTTCCTGAAGTTCCTGAAGTGACCTAAGCCTTTGTAGAAGTCCTTTGCCAAGAGGTATGAAAGTAAAAGTAATCTAACATGACAGACAAACATTATAAGGAGGACACCCTCTGACTTTTCTTAGAAATCCCCCTAAGCACAGAAGTAAGCACCTGAGGGCCATTAATAATTTAGAAGATAGAGACACATTGCTTTGGTCTTGTCTGCATTTAACATGAGCTCCTGCTGACCTGAACCTGAACCTGAACCTGGACTCAAATGAATACAGACTGTAAATCTTCAGAAGTAAGCAATGCAAAATAGAACATGCATCCCACTACACAGAACTGTGAACCAGCAATACACACACTCTGCCCCATACTGGGGTTACTAAGCAGATGAAAACACAGAATGTGCTTGATCTTATTCAGAGGTCTGACAAGCAAGGCTGTCCTGAATGTGACGACTGCCCCTGCTGACATGGGTATGCTTTATAATTAGTAATGAAGCTAAGAGGCATACTGTATCCAATAAGATGTGAAGTGGTGAAGATGTGTAAAGCTGAAGTAAATCTAGACTTTTATCTCTGATCCTATGTTTCAGTCAGCCCCACTTTTTGTCAGTAGGTATGTCTAGTAGAATTCAAAGAGAAGGTTAACTTTACAATTTTTGACTACATCTATATATGCTAGTTACTTGGATCACCTGGTCTCTGTGGCCAACCTCTAATTATATTTTCCTTCTCAGATATTGGTAGATATTTTGTTAACACACTAGATGAGAGGACATAAAGGACAGGGTGACAAAGCTGGAAAGATCAGTAAGAGAGGTCTCAGTAAAAAAAAAAAAAGGTATATATCATTTTGCCCAATGACATCATGCTACCTCTGCAAAGATACCAGAACATTGATTTCTTGGAGAAAAAAAAAATCAAAAACCCTCAGTGTCAGAAAGATTTGGTAACTTAATAAATGCTTGTGTTCACTCTGCAAATTCATTGTTTAATTAACCATCTTTTGCAGTTACGAATGCCTCTTTTTGAATTTTCCTCCCTCTGCGTTAGATCGCCTGTTTTGGGACCACTGGTCGGTGTAAGGTCCAAGATGCAACAAGGAGCATGCTCACAACACTGATTGGCCATTTTAGCCACTTAGCTGAACTGGAGAGGCACAAACAATAAAGGACCTTTTCAAAACCCAAAGCTAAGGAGGGTGGTCACAGGTGCGTCTGAAAATTTCACAGATTTGTAATTTTAATTACTTTTCACCCCTCTTCGAACAGCTTCTCCTTCACATCTTGTCATTTATTTTTAATATTTTAAAATAAATAAAATAATCATGAATGTAGGCTTGAAATGACCAACATTTGCCTACATGTTTACAGATTTGACTCTTACACTCTTTTAAGGTAATCATAGATTAATCACAAATGCAAAACCAGCATGCATTACTGAGGACAGAATCTATGCATTTCCCAGTACGAGTCTGTGTTTAAGAAACATATGATCTGAATAAACACTTTTACATTACTTTACCTTATGCTTTTGCCAAGAAACATACTGGTATAGAGCTACTCAGAATATAGAGGACTAGTTACCAAGTCTTTTGTGATTTTTTTAACAGTGTCATTCACTTTAGTGATTGTTAGTTTTGGAAGTCATAGGGTAAAATATCTTCATTTGTATTCAATGTTCAGTATGCCTTATCATGTTTCAAGTTATAATTGACATTGTTGCTGACATTAATACTTTGGCTGATTCCTTAGACTGAATAGTATTAAAAGAGTGCTTTATGCTTCCCAATTCCTGAAACAAAGGTCTTTTAAGCAATTCCTGTTTTAATTGAACATTTTAAGTGAAATACAGCATCAGTTCAATATGACAACAAAAATGTGAATTTGTATAAAATCATCATAGAGTCTAACATTAACAGACTGCATACCACACACTACGCGATCTTATAGAGGCTGTAGGAAAATTTTCAATCTGCATTTATCAGATTTTAAGGCTGCAACATCAACATTTTATTACATGTGACACAACCTGAACTCTGTGTCTCTGTTTTTTTTTCTTTTCAAAATCCAGTATGATATTATCTCTATGGTGAACGTTTATTTTTTTTTCCCCTCAGTCATGCTACCCGCGCCTTGTTGGACCCAAGATTGCCATGCTGATGCTGTCCAACCTGCACCAGAGAATCTCCTCAAAAAACAACAAACCCTAGACAATATCAATACATGCAACATACACAGCAGTTAAAATCTCAAAATGACAGTTATTCCCCTAAATTTATACATATGTTAGTACAATTCTATTAACACAGAGAGTCAAACAATTTCCAACTCAGTGTAAACAGTCTGGGCTTTTTTTGGGTTTTTTTTGTATCAGTCTTTGTACAGTGTTCACAAATATTTCCTCGACACCAGGAGGAAGAAAACACCAGACTAAAAGTTCACAGGTGTCTGCGGGAGACTTAGGTCGAAACTGGAACGCAGCGTTTCCACGGTGCTCTCAACATCAGTGAGAGTCTTTGGATGATGTAAAATGCAGGCACTTTGTAAAGTGTGTTTGTGTGTGTGTTTGTGTGTGTGTGCGCACGATTCCCAGAGGTCTCAAGCAATTTCTTCATTTGTTTCTGATCAGTTGTTTCAGACAGGAACAAAAATCAATGCAACATTATAGGCTCCTTTGAGACATATTCAATAAAGTCAGTGCAATACAAAGAGGTGTTGTGTTAAATTCACATCCCCTGCTGGAATTGCATTCCCTTTCATTAATATCAGCGCAGGTGGTGAATATCCACGATTCCTCCTGTGCGAACACAACAAATACCATTACATTCAACAAATGTTAAAATATGTGTTAAAGTGAAAGTATGATGAGCAGCAGACAATCAACTTTTTGTAAAGTAAGTTTAACCGGTACAAAGTTGGCTTGGCTAAAGTGCTCAATATTTGGTGAAGGCTTCTCTGTGTCAGGCCCTCAATAAGGGGAGTGAGAATTTGGCCAATAAAAAGCAAAAAACAACTAATGCTGGTCAGTGTAGCCTATGTCTGCTTGTGATGCTAGTCTGTGTGGCTAGTCTGTGTCTGCTTGTGATGCTAGTCTGTGTAGCTAGTCTGCCTGCTTGTGATGCTAGTCTGTGTAGCTAGTCTGTCTGCTTGTGATGCTAGTCTGTGTAGGGGAGATACACAGACATAAAAGATGGGGCTCCCTAACTAGCTAATATTAACATTGTATACATTTGCTATAAACAAAACTGCAAAGTTTCCAAAAAATGTCTGAAAGAAAAAGATTTTCCAATGTGATCATAGGCCACTGGTGTTTGAAAATATACCCACACAGATTGTAGTACTTTGAAATGATGTCTTACAGTTGACATCAGAAAGCCACAGAGAAGCACATGTACTGCACAGGTTTGCAGGCTCTGTTCTTTCTTAAGTTATGAAAAGCCCTTTGATTTCAGGTCGCCTGCTGGTATTTCGCCTTCTCCTGTTATGTTGTGTTTTCTCACTCTCATTTATGCTGATGAATATATCTGGTCAGTCATTTTATTCTGTCTAGTGTTTTGTTTCCACCATGTTGCTATTCTGTTCCTCTCCCATTGGTAAAACATGCCATGGAGTTCTCGTCCATCAAGGTTATTTAGTAAATTTAGCTTTTGTGTAGCCTTAGTGGTGTAACCAGTGGGTCAAAGTGGCATTAAAAGGCCTTGAAGAGCATTAAAATCAATCTGCAGACACCTGCAGATACCCTTAACCAGCAGAGGGCGCCATACACTGAAGGTATTTCTTTTCAGAGTTGGGTTGATGACTAAAACTCACACAGCAGGTGGCTGGTGAAGGATATTGTTTCCCTTTCTTTTTCACCATGTGTGGCACCATTCAGCACATACCTACATGCTCTAATTGTTTTTCCACAGTTTCTAGTTATTCATGATTATTTAGGATTAGTGTGCCAAGATTAGTGAAACAGTCATGAGGTCTCCTATGGTGATGCAGGAAGTGTGTGTGTGTGTGAGTGTGAGTATGAGTGTTAGTGTGTGTATGTGCGTCTGTTTCTCTGACACTTGTGTCTGGATTTGAAGTGTTGTGAACACAGGCTGCAAGATGGTATCATAAATAGGAAGGGGAAATGAGAGAGAGCATTACTCAATATAATATGCATGCATTGTCTAAGCGCATCAGATTGTTTCTTTGCATGGCTGAAATGGAGAACTTAAATTTTCCAAGGTGTAAAAAAGAATAGTTTGTCAGAGCTGTAGAGCATTAGGAACTTGCAGTTACAAGCCAAGCTGCTGTGTTCCTCTCATAGCATGTCGGCCTCCGGTTTTGTATATGTCTCTTAATCGTTGGATCAGTCTTTCTTTTTTAAGCTTTGTTTTTCCTCACAAAGATTTGTTGTGTGTAATTTTTGTTACGAACCGAATGTAAATCCCCTGGGCAGCTGAATTGTAAGATTAATTTGTATGATCCTGGTTGGAAACATGATTAACTTCATAACGGCTGCATTGTTGGCTGTTCACACGGCATGTGCGTGGAACACTGAAAGTCTCAGCTTTTTATAGTAGAGGAGGTTTATGAATACAAGACAAGTTTTCTTCTGCTAATGTGGTATTTTAGGTTTTGCACTTTTGAAATTCCACAGTGTCATGCTTATTATAACTGTTTATGGAGTCAATCGGGTTTTTCAGGTTGGCAGTAAGATGTTACTCATACTCATACAAAAGAATAAAAGATTTATGAGTAACATGCATAATCCTTAGGTACTTTTAGATTCATTGTGCTTTGTTACATGACGTGATCATGCACCCAGTTTCAGGAGGAAGTCCATTTTTTTTTTTTGTCGCTTAAAATGTCATGTAAAAATAGAGAAAAAGGGTTTGAGGCTGTGACCCTTTGTGTGTCACTGTTGTTGTCTTAGAGTGGTCTGCTCTGTAATTGTTTTTTCACTATTACATCAAACACTGAAAAATGATTCCACATCTGAACTGCTCCTACAGTCAGAGTGACACAGGCCATTCCACACACACACACACACACACACACACACACACACACACACACACAAAGTCATGAGATCAAACCAAACGAGACTGAAGACTGTATATTGAATACTGATTGGCACCGGAAGTCATGGAGAATGCGGAGCTCTCAGTTATCATTGGCTTGCGTGTGTATGACTATGTTTGTGCAAAGAGCATCCTCTGGGTTTTCACAGGCTAAATAATCCCTCAGTAAACTACTTGAGAAGTTTGTTTCTTTTTATCTGAAAAGATTGCATAGGGTGTTTTTCAGGGACACCAGGGTGATACTGCCTGCAAGTGAGAATTGACAGTTTCTGGTCCTAAGTCCCTCAGTCTTCCATCTAATGCTTACAACACACTACACACTGTCTTGTACCACTGATGTGTTTACTTCTCCAGGGCTTGATCCTAACTTGATCCAAACTACAGCCCTATTTAAATGGTTTTGTTAAAAGAGTCAGTCAAGCATTAAATGGAACAGGGGTGTACTCCCATTATGAGTATAAGGTAAGAAGGAAAGACAGGGTTTTTTTTTTTTTGTTCCTGTTAAACATTAGTCTTGTGCTGTCTTTCTCATTAAGTTGAATTTGAGTGCTGCTGTTGCTGATATGACCAGTATTTGCCTGCTCTGATAGCATAAAGCTAATACAAACAATCCTGGAAGAGCCTCTTCAGAGCGTGCTGGTGCCAGACTGTCTCATACTGTAGACTCTCAACACAGCTTTCACTAAGGGCTCATTCCATTAAAAAAAAAAGAAAAAAAGACTGAATTCAAAACTGCATATATTAAAGTTCTTCTGGCTGTAGCTTATTCAGATGAAATGCTTGATCACACATCACCACAGGCCGATTGGCGAGCACAGCTGATGGTTCCACCTGTGTACAGTGCAGACCAGTGAGCTTTCCCTCGCTGCCATAGCTGATAAGATGCCATAAAAAGTTCTGAGAAGTCTCTGTTTTGAAAAAAAAAAAAAAAAAAAAAAAAAAAAAAAAAAAAAGACCAGAGAGACTAAATGCCAGAAAAAGGCATTTGTGATGAGGTTTTTCAGGTCATCATAGTGTACTGAAATGATTTCCCTTTTTGAGACATGAGGTTTTATCGAGCAAAATGAAATTTATTTGCTGTCCTTTGTGTCTAAACTTAACTTTAACACTCATGTAAACAGAGAGATTCGGGGATCTAGCTGTATGTGACATAGCCCATGCCCTTGTTTTCTTCATCTTCTTTCTTTCTTTCTTTCTTTTTTTTTTTTGCCCGATAATTTAATTGGAGGTTGTTCATTTCCATCAGCTGCGTAGCAGAACTGTTCATTTCCATGTGCATGACTTAAGAGTATAGTTCTGGAGCTGAAAAAAACGAGCCTCTTTTGGGATTTGCATGAGGGCTGTTAAGGTAAATGAGGAGAAATGCTGTGTAAACCTCTGCATTCAGTCCACTGAGACCAACCCTTGTGTCCTTACCGCTATATCAAAGCCTTGACCAAACAGAAGAACAGCCACAGCAGAATTTGAAAAGTGCATCGGGGTAAACATTTTTGAGGCCACAAAAAAAAAAGCACAATAGAGATTAAAAAAAAAAAGGAGATGATTTACAGACTGATGTCCCTGTCATTTGACGGCTCCTTTATTTCCCCGAGTCTGCTTTTGTGGGTCGTCAGGCACTCCTGAAAATTTGTCGATTAAAGTCTTGAGCTGGGATGATTTGGACTGCGACTTTCGGACCGCAGCGCGACCGTCCGTCACGGCGGTTTCGAGCCGTCGCCTGGAGACTTGGGCGACTTTGGATCGGTCTGACTGGACCTGAGACAGTTTATTCTTGGAGCTGGACAGGTTTAGTGGTTGGTTTGTCTGTAAATGTCCATGCTGTGTTTGAGTGGACCTTTGGATGGTTATGTGTCCAGTGGACTGGGATGCACTCTGTGCTGCCCTGCTCTGCCCACACTGCTTTCCACCTGAGAATCTGCCTGGTACCACTGGTGAGGCCTGGGGCCTGGTTGGACGGCTGCTGCAGACAGGTTTGGGAGTCACTCTGGCTGTTCCTCCCTTGGCTTCTTGCTTTGTTTGGATGGGGGGTCTTGGTGGGAGTCGATGAAGCTGGATGTGAAACCAGAGCAGAAAGACCAATTCATCAGTTTATTTGATGAAATCATTGGTTTAACACAATTTTTTTAAAAAAATGAAAAACTGCTTTAGTTATCTATGACTACCATCTCAAAAAAGTCTGGTGTCAACTTATATTTGATAATGAAGTTTGTTTTATGTCTATTCATGAATTTTATAACTTATTCAAACATAAAACGTTTACTCATTACGCATTTTTTGTATGCAGTTACCAAGCAGCTAAATCTATCACACTGCAACTACTTATTAAGTTACTAGGTAAATAGACATGTAATAACTACCTTTATGTAATACATAATGGAAACAAATGGGAGTGATCTGAATCCAAAAGGCTGTTGTTTTCTTTAAGAAGAAAACACGCGGCAAACAAAAGGCTTTTTATTTCAGTGATTAAGTGGAATCATCAAGTTTTCCTTACCTTCCTCGCCTCAACTTCCATCTTCGGTTTGGCCTGCTGTTGATTTGCCTTCCCCGGATAAACATGAGAGCGTTTCAGCTCTGCTTTCTCCTTTTCAGATGCTGCTAAACGGCACGTCCCTCCCTCACACACGGGATGACGATCACCATCTGGCTTCTTCTCTGTGGCTTTGCTGTTGGACTTTGTCTCCTGTGCCAGTTCTCCGGTTTTTCGGTCACGTCCAGATGGAGGCTCCGGTACAGTCTGGTTTTTCTTTTGCCCGGATTGTCTGGTAAACCCCGCCTTACATTCACCCTGAAGATCAAAGTCTTCCAGTATTAAAAGTTGTTCTGTTGACTGCATTTCCTGTAAGTAAGAGTTTGTCTCTTCTTTTTTCTTTTGTTCGTTAGAACAAAGCGATACCTCCTCCTCCCTTTGTCTTAAGTTCTTGACATTGTTCATCCCTATGTTGTGTGTCGGGTCGGCTGTCTTATCTAAGACTGAACTCAACGCGAGCTCTGCAGACTGAAGTCTCTCAGATTTGTCGCTCGATTTTGGCGTGGTGTGGCCAGGGACCATCATCTCTGTGGCATGTTGGCGATTGGACTGACCCTCTAATACTGTTTGCATTTTAGACTCACTCACGTCATGCACATGCTGACCAACAGTTTGGAAAATGTCTTTTGGGTTCTCTGGCTGCGGTTTTACTGTCGATAAGGAGTTACTGGCAGAGGTATTCACCTCCTCTGCCCAAGAATGCTCTGACTCACATTGTGTCCTGTCAAACTTAACCTTACTACTGTCGTCAACATCTAGCGAGTCAATACACTCGAAATATTCCTCTGACGTTGAGGACAAATTGGAATCAGACTGCGGGGACTGTGCATGAGGCTGGTCCACACCACCACCCTCACCAACATCGGCCTCTACATTAGCATCTCTCTGGTTCTGAGAGACAGTTGCTTGTTTAACACCATTTGTAGATATGTCCTCACAGTTTTGCTTGACTAAGGTGGTTTCAGGATCTGCACTTGAGAGACAAGGTTTTGCGTCGTGCGATGCTGACAACTTTTTAAAGTCATGATTGCAGGATGAAGAGGACGTCGACAAGCTTTTAGGAGGCTGTGGAGTGACTGGCCTGTCTGATTCCTTGCGTGACCTTGATGTTGAGCAGACTATACTCTGTAAGACTGCTGAGGAATGTAAGTGAGACAGCTTTGTGGCCTCAGCTACAACATCTCTCCTCTGATTGGGCAAAGACCCAGACGGCAATTGCTTTTTTGTCACAGTTAACACTGGCGTGGTATTATCACTCTGGTTTTTGATCACCGTTGTGGAATTGGGAACTGAGGCTTTCTCCTGACTGCTCTCTGGACATTTCTCTTGTATAGACAGACTTGTGTGCCCCTTTGTTGTTTCCTTACAGGTTTCTGACTGTGTAAGAGGATTTTCTGGCACTGAAACAACAGAGAGTGAAGAAAGCTTGGGTTTCTCCCTGGGACAGGCCCTTTCAGACAGATCCCTCTCCTGTACGTGAAAGGGGTCTTTGAACCGAATGGCTTTTGAGGTCTCAAAGAGTTCTGATCGCATCAGGTGGGCCTGCGCTGGCTTGCTTGTGTCCCTTATGTTGATGAACCCTATGACATCACTCGGCGGGTCAGGCTCTGGCCAGGTGGGCAGGTAAAGGATCATATTGGCCCTTTCCAGACTGTACAGACCAGGATGAATAGGAGGAATTTGTTTGATGGTTTTCATGCCATTTTTGGCAGCTGTGTTCTTGGTACTACCCTTATTAGACAGTGTGCCGTTGGCAGTGGTCATGGCGTTGTTGGCGACCAGGGCATATTTTGGGTTAATTAATCTGAGCGCCATGGTGGCTGAGGGTACAAATGTGAGCTCTGCGTGTGGAGTTGTGTGAAGCTTGGGCTCGTCGCTCAGGTTTATTTTGCTGAGACTCACGCTGCCAGACATCAGGTAAAGTTCCTGAAACAGCTTGTCAAAGATGTCCACCGCTTGGCCGGTAATGACGGTGATAATATTTCTGTCCAATCTGGATGCACTCCATGTAAAACTGAACAGAGGGGGCACAAAACCAATCACAAACGATCATTAACTGTCATTCTTACACAATATTTACACCCAGTGACGACACTGTGTCAGTGGGTTAACTACCACACTTAAAAATGTTTTCTGGCTCACCTGTATGATCCTGATACTGCTTTGTCTCCGTCAACAAACATGAACTTTTGACTTTGGCTCCCACATAACTTCTTCGACGAGCGAGTGAAAAATTCTGTCCCTCGAATGCTGCGCACTCTCAGATTCTAAGGAACGAAGCAAGAACCAAGCACAAATAAAAATGTTATTGAGATGTTTTGTATTTTTTTTTTACTAAGTCAAAATGTGTTTGTAAAGATTGTAAATCTTTATCAAAAGTGCTTTTGAGCGCATAAAAGATTACCTCTCCGATATGCCATCATAAAATTGTGTGTGTGTGTGTGTGAGTGTGTGTGTATGTGTGTGTGTGTGTGTTTATTTTGGGATGCCATCAGAGAATCTATCACAATGCCTTTTGTGCAACATTATATCTCTTCACACCAAACACAAGGACGCTTCAGAAGATTAAAACATGTAAATGTGAAAAACTGGTGTGAGAATGAGCTTGGAGTTGCTTTGTCAACATACCAGAGGTTTCAGCATTTTCAGAAATGATTACACATTAAAAAATTAATCTATTGTGCAGAGGAAATACACCATCATGGATCGTCCCTACAGTGATAAGGAGCCAAAGGTCAGGGTCTGGTAAACTATGTACACAATATTTGCACAATATCTAAAGTATATTTTCACAGCATAGCTCCTGTAGAATTTTAATAATTTAGTAGTATTGTTAATGTTACCTTATAACAAAGTATGCATAATAAACAATGAAAAGTCAATCATTTTAAATAATTACTACTCATTCACTAGTTTTCTTTCACATGCAATGGTGACTTCATTGCCAGAAGCAGCTCTCTTGTCTTCTAAATTCTTTTAATTTGATGTTCATACCCTTGGGGGCTAAACTCAACTGCATAACTATGCTCTCTGTCATATCACTAAGTGTGAGACTTTTCTGAGAAAACACTGAGTATTTTCAGTGTTTTTTTTTAAATATATCTGAAATCATTTTACTGGGCACAAATCAGTAAATAGATACACCTTGATTTATCGTGTGTATATGCTATATCAAAGTGTGAAATAGTCTGACTTTGTTCGTGACTGTTATCTGATGTTTTGGAATGTCCAAAATGTGTTTCAGCATTGTCTATCTGGCCATCAGCCGTGTTCTCCGACTCTGTCTGGTGAACATAGTTCCCAAGCCCAAAACCACAGACCTGCATTCAAAACTGCCTTAGGAGAGTCAAGAGAGACCTCTTATTTAACAGTTTATCAAGCTGATATTTGGTGAGGATTAATCCCTCCGGCTCTGAAGTGAAAAGGTTGAGAGAGCAGTTGTTTTCCCACCACAATTCACCCCGAGGTATTTTATATCATGAAAAAAGAAGAAAATGAGAATTGGGAGGCATTTCATGTGTCAGCTTTGAAAGTTTAGCAAAATGTCTAACATGCCTTTAGGTGTCCTGCGTGCATGCCAGCTTTCTCACACATTCTTAAGAAGTGCGGGACTCCAGTAGCCTCCAACAGGATGTAAACAGCCACTCTGCGTTTGAAACATGCATCCAAGAGGTCCTTAAAGATATCCACATCTGTAAACAAGTCCATAACAACAGCAATAACCTGGAAAGAGATATAGGTTTTTAATCAATTTTATGGTTTGAATCATTCATCTTGCACACATTTTATGAGTCCTGTTTAAAGTATCACCGAGATATTTTTTTTAGAGAGGTTGCTCATTCTAAAAAATGTTTAGATAACATCTTGACATCACTGCGTGTCTGGATATCCAAAAGTACAAGTTAAGATCATTCTGCTCTGTGGAAACAGATATATGGAAAACATGACGATTTGAAAAGACAGGTGAGTAAATGGTGACTATTTATCAGTCTTGTCGATCCTGTTTAATAGGTGTTTTTGAAGACCTTTATGCAGAAGGATACACATAAACATACTGTATAGTCTCCCTCCTTTGCCCTCGCTTCATATGAACATTTTTGTTCCTCCTTAGACACGATAGTCAAATGAGAGAAAAATATTAAATGTTTATTGCACAGCTAAATGACAAGCGTAGCCTTTTACAGTATTTATCACATTATTTACGTTGCCGGAGAAACTGCACGTAGCGGCGTATTCCATGAAAAACATTGTGCATTGCTGCCATGACATGGTGGGCGTACTTTGACTTAACGTTATCTGACACAGATGTGACTGACCCTTGAATGGCAAAACTACTCACTTAATGGCTCACACGAGATTTGACAACTCTTGGTTCAGTAGGCTTACCTTCTGAGCCTGTCCTATAGTTTTTCTGACAATCTCTTTGATGTGCGCCTGACCCTCCATGGGCGGATGTACGTACACGTTAACTCGACTTACTCCACGGTACGTCGTGTAGTCTGGCCACCCTATGTCCAGGTCAGGAAGCGAGTAATCCGACCGATCAGGCCAATATTGGAGGGAGAATGTGTCATCACTCGTCCCGTTTAGCTCATCATCGGATTTCTCTGAACCCGGGCTGTATACTTCAGCAGCTTTTGAAATGTGTTCCTGTTCCAATTCCGATAAAAACTCCCGAATATTGTTCGTTTGGATGTATTTCTTGAAAGAATTCCGTCCATTGTCGATTAGTGTTTCTAGTGCAAGTCTTTGCTCCTCGCTGTAAAAGAATTCCGGTTTGGATTCATTTATGCGGAAATTTACATGATTATCATCCAGGCACTGGATCTGGGAAAAAGCCATAATTTAATTTCAAGTATGTTTTCCAATATATCAGAATCAGACAACGAATGAAAAATTATACTGACGAAAATGCACATAAAATGACTCTCATTGCATGACAATCTGCAAATGCGAGACGGGTAAAGCGGTCAAATATTTATGCCAACTGCTGTTCTTCTGTTACTGTTAAGTCTCCTCCTGTGAACGAAGACTGCACACTTATTTGGTTATCTTACAACGCTTTCAAATACTGTACAGAGATGCACTCAGGTAAAACGCGCACACCTATGTCACATGACTCAGTGCTCTCCTCGTGATAGGGTACAATCCGGCAGCCTGTTGCGCGCGTATGGCTACCTACAGTGGAACTGTGCCGGTTACGGTATGATCTTTTATAGGTCAAAGAGAGACAGTTTATTAAGACTACACGTCATTTCGGAGTGAAGTTAAGTGGGTCTGCTAAGCTTGAAGGGTCGCCTGGTATAAAAAGCTATATGCCGTCTGAAACAATTAGCGAAGTTGTGCCCAAAGCGTCGTATTCATACTGTGGCCGTGGACCAGCTCCTGTTTGACCATCAACTCCCTTCTTTCCATGTTACGCTTCGTACAGTTTGCTCGTAGCTTCACTTTAGAACCCTCTTTAAACAAAAGCATTTCCTTACACATTTCTCTCCATCAGTAGACACGCCTCAAGCGGTGATGTAGAGAAACAGGTTTTCTCATCTTTTCTCATTATTTTCTGGCTAGATCACCTCACTGCCTCGAAGCATGTCCTCCTTACTCTCTGCATTTGAAAGTCTTCACGCGATCCGTGCTGCCCCCAGCAGACTATGCAGCAGTTTCTTTCCTCAGGCTGTGAAGTTCCTCAACAGCTTGAACACTCAGAACTTCCAAACAGCAACTCTCTGACCTCTCCTTTGCACAATAAACAGCACAACTGCACTTTTTAACAATCAACTGCACTAACTGCACAAACAATTGCACTAACACCCCAAACAACTCACCTACCTGCACAATGCCAATGCTGTTGCCAGTAATTCACTGTCCGTGTCAGGTGTGCATGTTATGTCTAGGTCTGTGATATGTAGGGTTTTTTTCTTTTCTCTTCTTTTCTTTTTTTTTAAATTGTATGTTGTAGAAGTTTTACTTTTTACTTACTTAGTACTTTCTTTACCCAGTACTTTCTGTCCTTACTCAGTACTTCTGTCCTTACCCAGTACTTTCTGTCCTTACTCAGTACTTTCTGTTTTTACTCAGTACTTTCTGTTTTTACCCAGTGCTTTCTGTTTTTACTCAGTACTTTCTGTTTTTACTCAGTACTCTCTGTTTTTACTCAGTACTTTCTGTTTTTACTCAGTACTCTCTGTTTTTACTCAGTACTTTCTGTTTTTACTCAGTACTTCTGTTTTTACTCAGTGCTTTCTGTCCTTACTCAGTACTTCTGTTTTTACTCAGTACTTTCTGTTTTTACTCAGTACTCTCTGTTTTTACTCAGTACTTTCTGTTTTTACTCAGTACTTCTGTTTTTACTCAGTGCTTTCTGTTTTTACTCAGTACTTCTGTTTTTACTCAGTGCTTTCTGTTTTTACTCAGTACTTTCTGTTTTTACTCAGTACTTCTGTTTTTACTCAGTACTCTCTGTTTTTACTCAGTACTTCTGTTTTTACTCAGTACTCTCTGTTTTTACTCAGTACTTTCTGTTTTTACTCAGTACTTTCTGTTTTTACTCAGTACTCTCTGTTTTTACTCAGTGCTTTCTGTTTTTACTCAGTACTTTCTGTTTTTACTCAGTGCTTTCTGTTTTTACTCAGTACTTTCTGTTTTTACTCAGTACTTTCTGTTTTTACTCAGTGCTTTCTGTCCTTACTCAGTGCTTTCTGTTTTTACTCAGTACTTTCTGTCCTTACTCAGTGCTTTCTGTTTTTACTCAGTGCTTTCTGTTTTTACTCAGTGCTTTCTGTTTTTACTCAGTACTTTCTGTTTTTACTCAGTACTTTCTGTCCTTACTCAGTGCTTTCTGTTTTTACTCAGTACTTTCTGTTTTTACTCAGTACTCTCTGTTTTTACTCAGTGCTTTCTGTTTTTACTCAGTACTTTCTGTTTTTACTCAGTGCTTTCTGTTTTTACTCAGTACTTTCTGTTTTTACTCAGTACTTTCTGTTTTTACTCAGTACTTTCTGTCCTTACTCAGTGCTTTCTGTTTTTACTCAGTACTTTCTGTCCTTACTCAGTGCTTTCTGTTTTTACTCAGTGCTTTCTGTTTTTACTCAGTGCTTTCTGTTTTTACTCAGTACTTTCTGTTTTTACTCAGTACTTTCTGTCCTTACTCAGTGCTTTCTGTTTTTACTCAGTACTTTCTGTTTTTACTCAGTGCTTTCTTTTTTTACTCAGTACTTTCTGTCCTTACTCAGTACTTTCTGTTTTTACTCAGTACTTTCTGTTTTTACTCAGTACTCTCTGTTTTTACTCAGTACTTTCTGTTTTTACTCAGTACTTTCTGTTTTTACTCAGTGCTTTCTGTTTTTACTCAGTACTTTCTGTCCTTACTCAGTACTTTCTGTCCTTACTCAGTACTTTCTGTTTTTACTCAGTACTTTCTGTCCTTACTCAGTGCTTTCTGTTTTTACTCAGTGCTTTCTGTTTTTACTCAGTGCTTTCTGTTTTTACTCAGTACTTCTGTTTTTACTCAGTGCTTTCTGTTTTTACTCAGTACTTCTGTTTTTACTCAGTACTCTCTGTTGTCATATTTATTCCTTTTTCTTCCCCCTCAGTATTTATTGTGCATTATTGATTGTTTTATGTGGTATTTATTTGTTATTTGTTTTTATGTGGCACTGTGGTCCTTGTGTAACGCAATCTCGTTCCCCTGTATGTATGAGTCATGCATATGTGGAAATGACAATAAAAGCAGTCTAAGTCTAAGTCTAAGTCTAAGAGGGTGGCTCTGGAGAAGGGTTTGCAGTTCTGCAAGAGAGCTTCAGCATCATCAGATGGTAGAGGTCATATGTGTTTGCTCCTGAATCTCAGTCTTGTACACTGTGTATTGATGGCATTAGAGGGGTCCTCATTCCACACAGTTCACTGAACCACACCACTGTTTCTTGATTAAAGGCAAACTTTTTTTTGTTGTTACTTAACTTCTTTATTTGCATAAACTGTGAGTTAATTGTGGCTAAAGGTATAAATACACACAAAGAGGAAAAAACACAGACTATATATCTGAATAGACAAACAAAAATGTGGCATTTTTCTCAGCAATAAATACAACACTGAGTGACTTATTTTGAACAAAACAGTTAAAATATACAAGAAAAAGTGTTGTAAATCACAGTTGCACCAAACAGCTGCTAACTTCAAAAGCTAAACAAAGAACTTCTAACACATATCTGATCACTGTTTAAGGGGATTTTAGTGGTGATCTTTTTTCACAATCATCTAAAAGCCACAAGAGGTGCATCTTAGTGTCAACATCTTTTTAACAGTTCTGGGAAATGAAAGTGATCTCTAAGGTTGATCTGCAGTCCATTGTCTCTCTCTCTCTTTTTTTTTAATTAAACACTGTGTTGTATATTCTGCTTATTTACCATTATTAAGCATAACTGGACAGTGAGCCGTGGTGATGTACTGAGAGTGCACAGTAAGCGGTTCATACAGGGGAAGGTGTAGGTTCATGCCAGGGCTGATGTCTTTTGTGGTTCTTCTGAGTTAGTTGTAGATTGGCTGGACGTATTCTGGAGGGAAATAGCCCACGCGCCCATTGCAACGACCCTTCCAGCGCTGCGAGTCCGAGCAGTCGAGAAGGTCGATGACGTCGCCACGCAGGAAGCAGAGCTGAGAGTTGTGTTGCGGGTTGAAATCAAACAGAGCATGAGCATGCTGGGGTTTCTGATGGAAACAGTGACAAATACCGAGGCTGATTTACAACATTCATGACTCAAGCTGTGTGGTTTAAAAAGACAGACTTTTTTAAAACGCAGTGTAGCGTATTCATAACATACATTTTTTTTTTGTCAAATGTCAAATGCAAATTGCATGTTTCCCTCAGACTAGGAACTCGGCTGCCCAAGCGTAACGTCTGCCTTTAAGTTCAAATCTCCTAACACGTCTAATTCTATCAATGTGTGGACAGATAAGGCTCAAGAAATACCTAACGAGTTTCCTGCAGTAATACTTTCTTTAATCATGATGAGCCAATTAAAAAAAATGTTTTCTTACTGCAGACACTGCACATGAACATATGAAAAGGGGAGTGTTCCATTGTTCTACAATTACTGACGTAAGCAAAACATCAGTTTTAAGTATGTATTTAGAAAACTGAAACCAGTCAATTTGCATCTATAATATTAGTCCGTGTGTGTTAAACTTTGAATCTTGAACTCATAGTGGGACCTTTATGGTCTAGAACACTCACTAAAACAAAACATTCGTCAAATGCTGAAGATTTGGGTTGATCAGTTTGGATTCTCTCAGTCACTTTTTGCCACGCTCGTTATATGTAACTAATGAGTGTTACCTTGTTAGTCTTTTCTACAAAGAAACTTAGTTTTAAGTATCTGTCTTCCATAGGGATACACTGGTGCTGCTTATTAATTAATGTATGCTCTATAGGTAAAATTGTTCCAGTAATGAGAACTACTTTATGTGTCTTCCCTTGGGAAACACTGAGATACATAGCTGTGCAACACACACTCATTATAACAGCAACAACAAGGGCAAATGTGCAGGTAAGTTTTACATTCACTTATGGCAAGTTTGCTACATCATTAATTATGCCCATTAAAGAAAATACCCTAATACGCACATGTGATTAATTGCCGAAAACAGTGAATAAAATGTCTTACCCTCAGCATGTGTTCTCCATCCCTCAGGAAGACTGTCCTCTCTCTGGCGATGCTGTTTGTCCGGTAGTAATCCACCAGCTGGTTTAGAGAGGGAAAGACCTCATCCCAGACGTAGTAATGCCCATAACTGTCTTTCAGCACTTTGAAGTGTTGGACATGGTCCCCGTAGCTGTTCAGGAAAGGTAATGGAACAACATCAAAATGTGTCAGAGTTATACAGCATAGCACTGCTCAGCGAGATCTGCGGGGAAAAAAAATGGACAAGGTTTTTTTTTTTTTTTTTTAATTACAGTCTAACTATCACTTAAAACAGTGTCATTACTTACACTGTTTAAAACAACAACCACAAAAAAACGACATGTTGGACAGTTTTGAAATGAACGTTTTTTATTTTAAGCTTTGCGCTCCAAACAGTGCCCAGTCTCACAGTGAGTCACACTCCTGATTTCACTTTAATGAAGTCTGTTTAAGACCCCTTTGACATGACACGTCTTCATTTTAACTCGGGGGAGTGGTGATGTGGCAGTTTAAAAACAAGGAGACAAGTGAAAAGAGAAAAACAAAAAGAGACAACATGAAGCTGAGTATGTAAAGGAGGGAAAAGCTAAACATACCACCCCACAACACATCATTCCTCCTGCCACAGTGCACATGTGTACTCGATGTGTATGATCCAAATGAATAAAGATTAAACATCACTCTGATAGAATGAACACTTTAAAATGTAATGCTAACTGTCAACTTTTCCGGGAAAACATTAAAGATGAGCTAGCACTGATGATGTTCATTGAAGTAAATCAGAAACACAAGTGAAATATGTTGCATGTTTAATTTATGACACTGTCCCTCTCTCTCTCTCTCTCTCTCTCTCTCTCTCTCTCTCTCTGCCTCTCTGTCTCTATGTCTCCCTCAGTCTCCGTGTCTCTCTGTCTGAGAAAAGCCCCCCCCCCCCAAAAAACTCTGAGAGTACATCTTCTCATGTTGATATTTGAAAGACTGTGATGAGATCAGTGTCTGACTTGGTTACGGTATTTTCACTGAGAACCTTGACTGAATTCACAGATCTTACAGCAGTGCTGAAGGCCACTGATTATGTACACTTTACTCTAAGGTGCATTGCCTGTAGTAAACTGTAATAGGAATGATTCCTATTTAATCACAAGGATCTCATGTCCATAGATTTAAGGCTTTCAGGCAAAGTCCTATATACATGTGCAACTAAAGCTTAGACAGATCCAGGATCCCTGAATTGCTCCAAGTGGATATAAGGTTTGTTTGCAAGGCTGTAGATGAATGACTTGGGGACACATTGCTGTGAGGTCAACACATTCTGTCAACACGTTCTTGAAAAGTGTATTATATGTCTTTTTAACCAACTGTGAGGTGGTGTTATGAAAAGCATTTTCCATATCTTTAAGTGATATGCCCATCACCATCTGAAATCTGTGAGAAATATTTACTGCTTTGGTGTGAATTTCTCTCAGACATATGGAGTGTCATCTCTCATCAGCGGCTTGAACCGGGTCTTTTACTTATTCCTAAGATGGTCTCATGATTTCATTTATCCTTCCTGATTTCAAAACAACAGGACTCAGCAGTCTGACTGCTTTGAGGTTTCTGCAGAACAGCTGGGCATATATAGGTCATGCAACTAGATATTTTTGAATTAATGAAAAATACAGAGATGTAGAAGAACCAGACTGGTTACTCGTAGTGAAATGGTATTGTTCTGCTTCTGCCAAGGCTGCCTACAGCCTTATTAAGACACACAGGTATTCAGCAATTGCTTCCAACAACACGATGTTTCAACTGCCACTGTGCTTCCTCCACTGTGTTTTTCTGCTCACTGACCAGTGCGTGTTTGCAGTTTGGTTACCCAGGTAAGGCTCTGGTTAGACATTTGGGTGATGGTATGAGGACAGCGTCCTACTTGTGAAAGCACTCTGACCAGTGATGGCTAGTGTGCATTTTTTTTACTGACCTCCGTCCAGCATTGTTGTTGTTGTTTTTTTTTTTAGATGAATGTGAGATGCGCTACATGCATTATCTCTCCCTCCCCCCCCCCCCCCCCTCTCTCTTCCTCACTCTCCTTCTCAGCAACAGGTTAGACCACAACCTCTATATGTTCACGTGAAAATATTGTCAGTCACTGTGACCGATGAATGATTTACGAATGATTTTATCATCAGATCTTTAAGGGAAAGTGGCTGGCTTTACCGTATATAAACCATCCTGTCAGGAAACTACCTGCTCGCTAACATTCTCTGTCTGCTCACCACACTGATAATTAGCACACCTGCACATTCTTTCTCGGGCAAGGTTGATTGAACAATGACAGTTGAACTGCGGCTTGCTTTCACATCCTCTTCAACATAATGGAGCTGTTCACCAAGAAGAAAACCTGTGAACCCCAAACCTAAAGACATAAACTGACATCTGTTTCCTTTACTGTACACATGCGGGTACAGATGTCAGTAAAACACTTTAAATCAGATTATGGATATGTGGGAGCAGTCAAAATACGGCAATGTCGGATTGACCTATTTGATGACAACAGGAGTACAGCAAGGCTCCTCCTGGAAGGGAGTGCAGTGTGTACCGTGGGCTGTTTAAACACACCTTCTCTGAGATGATCACGCGTTATTTTTTTCAGCCCTCGGAAAAATTGGTTGGGAACCGGGTTTAAGATCTTAACAAAAAGGAATGTAGCTTTCCGGGAGGCAGATTAGTCACCCGGGGGTTCCGGGGCATTCCTAAACAGCGATGGCTCCTCCTGCCATCTGGTGAGACGTTTTCCTCTAACTGGTCGGTGGGCCTTGCCTCATAATTATTTTAACACAACCATCACGCACAGTCCACGCCCTAGTTTGAGACAAAAGCTGATGGTTTGTTTAATGTTTCACAGCTGACTCATCAGGAATGAGACGCATTCAACCGAGTGGATAGGCGTGTGCCAACGCAACAGTAGACCTGCAAAATGCTTTCTGGCCACTTGTCTTGGCCAAAGATGACCTCTGCAGTGAGTTGGCAGACACACAGCTGGAAGCCCCTCACAATGGGAGGAAAACAGTCATAGATGTGGTGTGTAACACACAGAATTCAAGATTTGTCTAAGGCTGACATTCAAAGCGTGCTGTTGTTGTCTCAGCTCAAAACACGAATCTGTTTTCAGAGTTCAGAAACTTCAGGGGAAAAAAAAAATCCATACCATCATTTTTATTTTTATCTATTGACATTTGGTGAAAATTGCTGCGAGTCTTTTTTTTTTTAAACGTGATAGCAACAGAAAAAATCAAACATTGATCATTTGACTGTTAGGTGCAAAAGCATGAGGGCAAGTAAGGATCTTAAAAGATGTTGTCTTATCTATTGGATAGGATTCCAGGCTTGATCTCGCTACATTAATTAAGGTACGAAGCAATAAAAAAAAGATAAAAGCCTAAAAAGGAGCTGACTAAATTAGACTCAAGCGCATCATTTTCTGGTGGTGTATTTTTATTCCAAAGTTTCAGATTCTGAATTCTCTACTAAACGACGAGGCACTTCAAGCATGAGGCTCTTGTTCAGAAATAGAACTAGTTCCTCTTTTTTTTTATGACTGGTCTGTCCCTTCAAGTGTAAATTCTTCTCGATGACAATAACAACATAGCACCATGGCCCCTTAAAACCATTTAAATAGATTCACACAATTTTTTAAAAATATTACCTGGTTTCTGAAGCCTACCTAAATCCATCATGAATGTTTAAAAATCGTCTTTTCCTTGGATGATTCAGATGTTCATGACCCAAATACATGTGGGTGGGGAAACTGTTCCTGTTAATTGTCAGCTTCCAAAATGCCACAAACATGCGTCTGTCTGTTCTAATAAGTACTCTGAGCAAAAAGACAAAATGCTCATCGTGAGGGAGAGATCAGGGTAATCTATCCGTACGGCGCTCTCTCGACTGGAATGGAGATCAGAGACGGTGGTGCTGCGTGCATTTTACCACGGCTTACAGCGCCACATTACACAAGCTCATAATCTCACGCTGATACGAGAGAGAAAAAGAAGGCACCTCCACCACACCTGGGGCCAGCCGTATTCACGACTGCCACGAAGATTAGCTCTGTGAGCTGCCGGGCCAGGCGAGAAGCTCTCACATCTGTGTCTAAGATTATCGCTGATGTCCAAGCTCAAATTAGCCTCCTCGGTTTGGGTACGAACAACTGAATCAGGATTATAATCTCAGGGACAGGTCACCAGGGTCCCAGTGAATTTCAGACAGTATCTTTTTTTGAAGACAACTAATTGGGAGAGACCCCATTATTAGGCAAGGAGCCGATGTCATTCAGATCAGACTCAGAAGCAGCCAGTCGACGATTTAACAGAGCAAACGGAAAATACTGTGTGTTCCAAGGTACACATTTTTGAGCCAACATGCATTGGCACACAATCCGAAAAATGTCATCATCTATGTTTGACCGTCATATTTGACTTGTGTGCTCCCATGACTTTCTTACCTGACAGACATGGAAAATTCTCCAGGTGCACTTTCACTCTCCCTCACCAGAAAGGCCCCACAGTCCCTGTTTCTGAGACGACCTTCGGCGACCTGCCTGGAGATCCGGCCTGCAAACCACCTGTGAAAATGTCACACCCCCCCCCCCAAAAAAAACAGAGTCACCTTCTGTCTGGTTCTGTTAGGATACAAGATTGACAGGCTCCGCCCTTAGCGAGTTGGCCTGAATTATGCAACATGCTACATTATAATCCATCAGATATCCCAGGAGGCTGTCCGTTACTTACTGGGCCTTCAGAAATGATGACACGGACAATATCACATCAGTGTCACTCAAAATAGACTGAAACTCTTTGAACTGAATCAAACCCACGGAGAACCAGTCACATTTTCAGAGGAAGAAACAAAAGTTGGATGCTTACTTGTGCGGTTTCACACTGATATAGTTCTTGGGTACAAAGCCCTTCTTATTCATAAGCTCAGCTGTGTACCAGTTGGGGTCATCCTCCATATTGGTTATCTAGCATAAAACAGACAAGTGATTAACTTAGACCAAGCACTGTTCACAGTGGTGAGATGATGAAAGATAGCATTCTCTGCTGACCTGTTCCTTTTAACACTTTTGTCACTACCGCTGCTTACAACATACAGTACTGACACATACTAACACAACCAAAGACGCATTACACATGTACACATGTCAGAAACACTCGATGTTTCAAAACAAATATATGTAAAAATGATAAAAAAAAAAAAAAAAACTGTGCCTCATTTCTGTTAAAAAGACGTTGGTCCTTAGTCTTTCTTTTACCTTGAGCGTGTCGCCCTTCTGAAAGCTCAGCTCGTCGCTTTCCGTGGCACGAAAGTTGTAAAGAGCCACAGCCTCCATCCTGTGGCCCCTGTGCTGAGCGGGAGTCCAGGGGAGAGAGGGCAGCCGACGACAAGGGGACCGTAGAGAAGAGGATCCACGGCTCACAGCTGTCTGGAGGAGAGAGGACAGCCGCCGTCCTTTAATAAAAGAGACGGCGAGGGAAAGTATCCACGCAGCACAGATGAGCAGACAGTCGATCCGTCAGAGGAAGGTAGGCACTGTGACACACGACACAGGGCTACATTATAAGCTGAGAGAAAAGGCAGCCGAGTAATGCAAGACAGTGCGTGTGTGTGAGAGACAGAGAGTGAGAGAGAGAGAGAGAGAGAGAGAGAGAGAGAGAGAGAGAGAGCGCGTGTTTGTGTGGGAGGCTGGGAGGGGGTGGCAGTTCCTGTCTGTGTGTTCTCTAACACAAAGAAACAAACCAATATGAGAAACAGGAAACCAGAAAAAAAGGAGGTGGAATGTAGAGAGGCTATATAAAAAAAAAGATAGATAGAGAGATAAATAAATAAATAAATAACCAAACAAACAAATGAACAAATAAACAAACAAATAAATGGAAGAGATATCAGCAACCATTACGTACCCCATCAACAAAGAAACACTTACAATACACAGTCCTTCACTCACAGGCTGTTCTCAAGATATGCAGGCGTTAAGCAAATGCTTTTGGACCAGGCATGTGTACCTGCCATAAGTTTCCACACTTAAAACACTAGTCACAAGTGCTTTAACAATATCTGGCAGAGAGACTAATCTGAGTCATGGTCTTAGACAGTTCTCCAAAGGGCCTCATGTGAGAGAATATGACAATCAAAGAGCATGAGTTATTGAAAGCCCAAGGCGTACCATCCTCCCAAGAGATCGGCAGTACTGCCAATGAAGTACCTTCTCTCAGTCTTTTTCTGATTTCCTTCCTTCTGACTGAACTGATGTGTTTTATTTATGGCAGGGATAAGAACATGTCAATATATACAATCCTTCTTTCACTTAGTAAAATGAGGCCAGACAGTGTCTTTGATGGTAGTTGTCTGCTCTTTGTTTTCTGTGGGTTCCTTTAATGATGATCTCACACACACGTTCACACTCACACGCACACACACACACAGGAGCATTGTCAATTTCAAAGGTGGGATTTATTTCACTTCCGCAAATGAGAGCCACAAAAGCAATTGGACTCAACGTACAAGTGGTCATGATCTAACAGAGTTTCCACATCTGGGCCCAACACTTAAACGTAAATCAATGGCTCAATATTTTTTTAAGTTTATATTTTGGAATCCATTGAGTATGTTGCAGCCTTGCGCTAGCTAGTTAGATGTCCTCTTTATTTTAATCACTTCGATATTTAAAATGAAATATTTTATTTGGGAATTCACAATATTTATTTGTGAAGTCCACCATTGTCAGTTATGGTATAAATCTATGTGCTTCTGAGTGTAGTTTAAGCCAAAATCTAGCATTCTGGGTGAAATATACAATACAAAAAGAGAACAAAAACAAAAACAAAGAGAAAAAGGCAAGCTATTGGGGAAGAGCTGACTGGGGAGACAAACACAAACATGAAGGGAAATGGTATACATGGCCGATGTGCCACAAAGAGTGAACTTTTCCTTTTATTCTTGGCTTACTCTGAACATTGTCAGGATGTGTAAGGGTTGTGGGGACTCCCTCCCAATTTCTTCTTTCTAGAATCCACGTAAAAGCCTTTTACATTTCCACAGTTATGTGCTCTAAAAGCTGTGGAAGGAAGAGAGGAGTTTTGAAATCGAGCGCATGGCTCCAGCCAAGAAATGGACGTTCTTGTGTAGAAACAACCTCTCCAAATTATGCCCCTATACTATCGTAAGACAATCACAGCTGTCTTTGTCATCCCAGTGCGTTCACCAAAGCCCTGAATCACAGCTGTGGATATGAACTGAGGTATGGAACTGTGCCTGATGGGCATAATGGGCTTGTTTTGATAGACCTTGTTTAATATGCTTTGGATTTGGATATAGCGTTTTACTCACATTTCAGATGTTCCATTGAGATGTCTGACATTACAGTGCACATCACATCATAGTGTCAGAGAGACAAGGTGGTGTGGGCTGTTACAGTCATGCAGGCGGTGGTGCATATTGCACGACTCTTGTGTGTGGTCGCACGCTCATCCACTAGTGTGAACATTTGCTCTGCTTTGACATGTTCACACACTGCAGGAAGATGATGAGTAATTCTCTACTTCAATGTCACCATCAAATTCCCCCCCTACCCCCGCCCTCTCTCTCTCTCTTTCTCACACACACACACACACACACACACACACACACACACATACACAGCTACCTAATATGATGCAGAAATGTCCTTTCTCTTAGGTAAAGCTTCAGGTAGAGCACATAAAGTGCTAACATGCTCCACAGGTATACCACTAATGGTGGGCTTTATGAAAAACAGATTTGGTAGACTTCCTGAGTTACACGCTAAACCTAGAAACAAGAGTATCAAACCATCTGAACACACCAAGTAAAGTGTACATGCATGCCCCATCAGTCTACATTTCTGGGATTACTCACTCGCTCCAGTGGCTTGCGGTCCATTACCACTGAATTCTATACATAGACCATGTGACAAATTCAATTTAAAAGTGACATGAAAAAGGTAGTGTAACACGTACAGTCCGATTAAAGCGGAATTTCTCCCATAAGAACTAATGTAGCTCTCAAAGTTAAGTAGTTCAGATTTACTGAAAGCGACAGCAGTCATTTTGACTAAATAGAGAATACTGTAAAAGGCCCATCATGTATTACACATGACCTGGGACAGTACATTTGTTTTGAATGTAGTACTTGGAACATGATAAGAACATTGCTTGCATAACCTGCCAGTTTCCAGACAACCTTTGTTCATTACGACAAGGCCTTCTTTTTTTCTTTTCTTTTCTTTTTTATTTAAATTCAGGTGGGTATAGTCTGATAAATGTTAAATATTTTTCACCTGTTTTCTTACTGTAGGTCACTTGGGTTAATTAGAGTTTGCCTTTTTTTTTTTTTTTTAACTCAACACTTGTACAGTGTTGCCCGGTCTTGATTGAAACGAACAATGACAGAAATGTCCAAACAAAAGGTTGACATGTCACTGCACAAAACAGAAAAACACTGATATATTAAGCATAACTGAATATAACTGGAACAACTGGACAAAACTGGAATGACTGAGGATTAAAGAGGAGCAGGCTTCTTAAGGTGACCCAGATAAAAAAGCTTTAGATGGTTTTTTTCCAGTGTATCATTGAGGCGGGCTATTATTATTACCAGTGAACAGCTATCAGAGCCTGCGTCTCGGGACACAATGGGTGGACTGAGGAGGGGTGTGGTGACTGGATGTGGTGACTGGATTCATGTACGGACCTTGGGATCAGGAAGCCAAGGCCAAGTCCTTGAAAATCAGCAGAGGTAAACAACACCAACGAATGCGTGTAATGAGCCCCTTTTAACGAAGCAAAACAAAAAAGTTGGGAAATTAAATTAATACAACAATCTAATAACAAGGTTACACAAAGATATCTTGATTTCTGCAGTAGCTATGGGGAAATTAATTATGTTACGGGTTTTTTTTTTTTTTTCAGTGTTGAAAGTGAATGTGAGAGGTCAGTGATAAGGGGAAAGTTTGGGTTCCTGTGTAAGAAGAAGTATGACACCTTTCAGGACAGTGATGATGGCAATGATGAAACAGACAACTACAGACAATACAGTCAAATGTAGCTTAAATGCAGAAACAGATAAACATTAAGTCATTATGAGGGTAAATAGTCTTCATCGATGGAGAAACTAATGATTAAAATCAGTGACTGAAGTCTCTTAAGTCACTAAAATCTTAACTGGACAACTACTGAGAGTAAGGATTTCTGAATGTTTATGTCATGTTTGATTCCTCAAAGGAGTTTGGTGCCCCCATTTGGTTTATACAGTAGTGAACAGTGCTCAGAGGCAAATGACGGAGATAAGCAGGCATGAAACTGAATTTGTAAAGGTTTTACACACAGAGAAAAAATAGTGTTGTAAGGACATACTGTTAAATAAATGCTGCTTTTCTCTAGTTAATGCTCTCAAATGCTCTGAGTTCTGCTTTGTTGCTCTGTCCAGCAGCAGAGTGTCTGTCCAGACGGGATGTTATGATTTCACACTTTGTGGTGTCTCTGGTAAGATGAACCCAGATGCCCTCACACTCTGCACACACTGAGCATCCGCTTAGAGCATCATCTGTACACAAAGCAATCTGGGACATGAAGCCAACTCGTGTGCTCTTGGGCAAAGTGGTAACTACCACAGAAAGTAAAGTCAAATTAAAGCATTTCTTTTCAATAAAAACCAATGTAGGTCTCAAAGTTTAATAATTTAGATGAACTGAATGAGAAAAAAATCAAAAATGGCATTGAAGTTGCTTTTTTTTTTTGCCTATCAACTAAATGCTTATGCCATGCTGCCCTCTATTGGTCAAACCTTGCTATGTGTTTGCTCTCATGATGAAGGCTCCACTGGCCTTCCTTGTGCAACCAAAGACTAATGAGAGGCGGAAATCACTGTGAAATGAGTCAGACACAGCTATTTGCATAATGTTCACACAAATAGACTGTCATCTGAAGGATCAAGAATCTGGCCTGCATGGTTATAGACCGTCCGGAGCATTAACTGCATACTGGGTATATTCAACATTGTTGATTTATGCCAGGGGTGTCAAAATCCAGACCCGGAGAGCCAGGGTCCTGACGATTTTTGTTTTCACTTCTTAGTCACCTGTTGATTTTCACCTTGAAAACACGCTCCTCAGCCAATCAGTGATAGTATTTGGTTGGTTTACAAGAAAAAACAGCAGGACCGTGGCCCTCCAGGACTGGATTTGAACACCTTTGATGTATGCTCTCAGCATTACATGAGCACATGAAGACTGCCTAACATTACCACCTCCCTAACTGTTCTGCCCAGGCACTGACACTCAGCAGACACTCAATCACACATTATACCCACCCACTCAAAGCAGTGCATGTGTCTGAATAGAGTCTTGATGTCCTCAGGTTTTGACAGAAAAGAGGCAAGACATCTGAATGTCTTTAAAATGGACTAATGATGTACTTATGTTTTGATCTAAAGATGCATTTTCCTTCTGTTAAGTTCTGAAAATGTTTCTACTGACAACAGTGGAACATTGTGTGCGTGTGTGTGTGTGTGTGTGTGTGTGGTGTGTGTGTGGTGTGTGTGTGTGTGTGTGTGCTATATTTAAGGACAAGAGGGTGATCGTTCTTAAAGTAGCTTGGATTAGTCCTTATTTGGCTAATCCATAGCTGGTAATTTGAGCACAGTATGAGAACTGACTGTGAACTGTGCCTGTGAATCCGCACATGGATTCAGATTAGCCAAACCATGGCCACATTACAAGACCACGATCCTCTGTTCAGATAATTGGGGTTTAGCAGCATTGTATTTTAAGGATAGTTCAGGGTATATGTCTATAAGTATCTAAGTATTGGTACAGATCTAATAGTAGTTTAGAAGTAACTTTGTTGGTTTACAGGACTGAGAGTAGTATTATAATAAAGTCTGTCAGTTTATAGTATCTTATCAAAGGTAAACATTGTTAACAGGTAATAATGTTAACGTGTAACACACACACACACAAGCAGAGAGAGATATTACATTTTGATGTTTGTTTAAAACAACACTGCATAATATAGACAGACTTGTGTGGCTGTATACAGCTTAAATTAGCTGTAGTCTATGGAGTCTGAACTCTCCACTGATAGTTCTGTTTTATCATCGGTAACATTAACATTTTTAAGATTTTTGTCTAGATCCCAATTAGTTTGCTGAAAACTTAATATAACTGAGACTTACCAATACTCCTATAATATAATGAACGGAAGTCTCCACTGTAGATCTGTGTAACTTATGTTTAAAAACTTCCACATTTAGAGATGTATTTGTTTCGAAACAGTTGGTAAACAAATGTATTCATGTCAGATAATTAAAACAACTGTATTTTGACGAGGGTAGGAAAGCGTGGTCAAGTGGTTGGAACGGAAAGTTCACATTCTTCAGTTTCCTCACTTCAGAAGAGCAAGTGGAAAATACGATATGAAATCAGTGCTGAAGAAAGAAGCTGTCGGGGTGATTCGACGAGTCCAGTCACATTGGTCACACCCTTTGCCGCTAACCCCCACCCGGAGTGAATGTATCTGTCTGTCCGCCATGTTGGAGAGTGTGGGTGTCACACAGACTACTTCGGAGACGTGTAGCTTGATAGCTAGCTTTCCATACAAACACTAACGTAGAGTCGCAACAACCTTTATACAGCACCTCGAAATCAGTTGGTGAGGCAGTGACGTTCTTTCATATAGATGCTAATGCCGGGTGTGATTCCCGGGCGAGTGCAGAAGTAAGAAATATCTGAAAGAATTGGTGAGTTCTTATTTTGTTTTTTTGTTGTTGTTTTGTTTTTTATGATTTAGTCGGTCTGGTGTTCTTGGTTCGCTAGTTTGGCGATAGCTACATAAAATACAAAGCCACTGAGTGTTGGTAATATTATTGAATTATATATCTGTGCTAGGAGCCACATAAACAAACTGTTAACAGTGCGGCCTATGAATTTAAATAGTCTTTGTCAGCAAGAGAACTGTCTAGATAAATAAACTAGCTTAGCTAGCTTTAGCTAAATGGCAAGCTGCTTGGAGCTACCTAAGAAACTTTTAACTACATACGTTTGAAAATAATGTCGCTGCGCAGTTTTCAGTCAACAAGAGGATCCATGGTTTTGCTTATTAAAATCGTCCGGTGTAATAAAACTTATTGTAAGAGAACGAATAACTTGTTTGATAGCATGAGGTGAAGTCCTAGCTAACTTGGCTAGATAGCAAGCTCATACTAATGCATACACTTATTCCAAGCCAGACATTGTCTTTAGCACTGAACTTTTTGGCTATGTGTTTTCTTAAGCAAGTTTCAGCATTGATTTATCTTTGAGAGTTACAAGTTAACAACTTTGATCAACTCGCGTCATACTTTTAAGCCGACAGACTTGACAATTAGCTAATTATCAAATGTCTATAATTTTATTCTAGGTTTTATTGGACGATATGTTTGTTTGAATTCACTGGCTTTTTCATGTGTTGCTTGCTAACCAGCTAGCCTAGTCTTTTGAAGCTAAACGAGAAGTAGCTTGTTAGGAGGAATAATCTCTGACTATAAAATTAATAACCGTCAAACCCTGTATTAATAGACGAAATTTACGACAAAAGGTTTTTCTTTCTACCGAGTACTGAATTAAGATATGTGGTTCGGTTGGAAATATCCAAATGCGCTTTCGAAAGCAATGAAAGCAAGCCAAGTTTGCTAGTCGCATGAACAACTTAGGGTCAAATTGTAGCTGTTACTGATGAGTTTTAAGATAGTTTGAAGAATTTTTTGTAGGTATGGAAATCTAGAGGAAGTCAGTCTAGATCTACATTTACGAGCCAGTAGTAACAAAATCACCTCAGAAAAATGAACCTTTTAGTTATGATAAATATACTTTGATACACTGGGAGATTTATCGTCCTCAAAATTTTGTTTACTAGAACGGCAAGAACGTCAGACTTGAAGACCAGAGTTGCGCGGGCTTGTGTAGCTTTAAATTCACCGTATCTTTTTTCGGAGATTAAAACACTTGTTTACAAAACAGTACGCGTTCCGCGTATGAGGGCTTTATGGTCGTAAACTGCAGGGGAGTCCATCTTCTGCCTGGACGCACCCATGCTCGTGGATGATCATTGTCTATTGTGTGGTCAGTATGTGACAGATGCATCTCCAGCATGATCTCTTTCCATGTTCACCAGCTTTGTGTTAGAAGTATACCAAGGCTTTAGAACAATAGGCCGAGAAACGTGACCAGAGTGCGCATGAAAGGCGTTTAGATGTCTTAATCGCGCTGACTAGAACCTGAACATGAATATCGTGTTTGATGTTAAGGTCCTGAATCAGCATTATTTATTGTTTATATATAGTGTTCTGAAACCAGACATCTTTCATATCGCCTTATTGTGGAAGAATTTTATTCTGTCCAATTATGAGATGCGTCAACAAGATGAAGCAGTCAGTGAAGTGACAAAACCAGCTGGATTACCTTAGAATAGCAGCACGGTGAACTTTAACGCACACAAACATCTCTGATGGTTTGAGTCTTATGTAAGCTCCACTTTATCTCCACTGAAACTCTCTTTTGCTGTCTTTCAGTAAGCCAGACTCACTCTTCTCTCGGAAAACTAATGCTGCTGTTTGAAATTTTGGCTGCAATTTGTGTCACATACCTTACATTGAGATCAAATATACATATACGTTGATACCCTTTCTTCTGCACAAAGGACCGACCAGGACCCGACCCCCCCCCCACACACACACACACACACACACACACACACACACAAACACCCTAATGCTGATCATGGGGTGTGGTCCCAATAACTTTACCTCGTAGCTCCTCTGTCTACCAACTACTGCTGGAATTCATTTGCCCCCACACGCCCTTCTGTAGGAACTACTCGGCAGACTATGGGCATGTTGGCACTTGTGACATGCACTCCTGTTTGTGACACAATGATGTTTTATTTAAAGTTGTTTTAGAAGAGGACAGGTCGGTATGACTTCCAGATCCCTAAACCTTTGTCTCGAAGCTGTTAAAGTTATGGTTGTGTCATGTCGGGGGCATTTTGTCCTTCACACCTTTGTGCCTGCGTACAGACCTACTGGAGTAGGCACAGGTTTAGCTAGTATTGTTGGTATTCAGGGTAGCCATGATGTGGATGTGAATTCATTGCTTGTTGATTTGTGTCACATGGTCATGAAAAGACTTGGGAAGTCTGGGGGGGAAAAAAGGAAGAAAGTTGTATTGCGTTTCACTTTTTTAAGGGATCCTCTGGATCCTGCCCGTGATGTGTTACAGTGGCGGTTTGGATCAGGCATTAGCTACTTGAGGTTCTGGAGTTAACTTTAGACCAGTAGAGAGCTAAGATGGGTAGTAGGTTAATTTACTTTATAAAATCCTGAAAACATTAATATATCTTCAAATGCCCTTATAATCTGTGAAAAAACTGTCAGATTCATATTATTGATATAAAGCAACATTGAGCTGTACTTGGCAATAGCCAGTTCCATTAAAGTTTTATATCTCTACAAAAAAGAATGTTGTTTTGGCTGTATGATGATTTAATGTAATGCTCAGAATACACTTAGTGTACACTTAATGTAGAGGGCAGAGAGTTTAAATTCACAGAAACAATACTGATGTGACTGTAAACAAGACTGGTAAATTCAGTGTATTTATTGATCTATCAAATATTGTATGAAGTTTTGCTCAAATGGAGAAAATGCAGAGTGAGATGTTTCACTACATAGTATATAACATTTAATGTAGTATTTGGAGTCTGAGTTAGATCTTGTAGTGGACTGTTTGTGAGCTTGCAGACATGATTGCACCATGATCCCATCTGGAAAAACTGGAAAGGTGTGTTTGATAGTCATGAAAATTTGAAACATGATTTGAGAAGGAACCATGGAAGGAATGTAGCAGGTTGGTGAACGAGTTGAATATTTTTCGCTTTGGTTCGGTTTTAGTTTAGTAATTCACTGGTCAGGTTTTACGGTCTTTCCAGTCTGCTCTCGAGTGCCTAAACTTAAAGATTAAAACAACCACAGGCGATAAGGGAACAATTTGAATCCCCACGCAGATTGAATTGTCAGTTATGTTGACATTGCTGAGGTTTAGGCCCATACTTAGTATGGAAGAAAAAACATCCATTCTTACCTCCAGACACACTGCACCTCATAACGCAAATGTTATTTGTCAGAAACTGTTGAGACCCAGTGATATACTGATACAATGGATATAATTTTATTTGGAAAAAGTTTTCTTTTTTTTTTATTTTAAGATGTCTGTCCTTAATTTAAGGCGCTACATACAAAGTAAAGTGGTTCTACACATGTGTTAAGATTGCCTGCAGATGTCCCGTGTGGACTGTGCTGATGCTTTACAGTTTAGTTCAAATAGGACACAGTGTTTAGCAGTATTATGTTTCCATCAGATAGATGTCTGAGTTTATAATCATGTGAAGAGTGCCTGACGCACAATTATATTCTTGTTTAGCTAATCTTGCAACTCGTCCAAATGTCTTGTATTTGTCTGTTAACAAAACAAATCAAGATTCCTGTGGTTCTTTTGTTCAATCCGATTACTTCCTCTTGCTTATCACCAACACTCAAAACGACTTCTTGGTCTCATTGATTTATGTCCTGGTGCATGTTTTAGTCATATCGTAATGCCGGTAATCAAAACCCAATCTTACTGCTATTTGTGTTTATCTGTGTGCTGAGAGGTGGAAAATCAAGTTGTTGCAGTCCACTACACGTCCTCTCTCACAACTCATTCTGCATGGCGCCTGGCTCAGTTTTTGAAATCGGTCACCGAGATGGACTCAGGCCCGACCTGTTCTTTAGTGTGGGCCAGGCTACAGCTCCGTCCAGATCAGAACACAGACCCTGTCTGTGTGTGCGGGCTTCCTGGACCCCTGTCAGAGAGAGGGGCCACTAGAGCTTTGTTCCGGCACTGATACAGTTGCCCCTCTCTTCCTCTTGTATGCTGGGCCTGAATAGGTGATTAAAGCAGCAGATGTTTCATTAGAGCCTCCCAGTATTCATGTGTATGCAGGCTGGAGGAGGAGGAGGGGGTGATGGTGCGGGGGGGGGGGGGGGGGGGGCGGGGGTCAAAGGCAGGCAGCAGAGTTCTGTGACTGCTCAGTGACTGCTCAGTAGGACAGCAGGAGTCACATTTCAGTGACTTTAAATGAATTTACAGGGTGTACTGTGTTGTCGCTCCTCAGCTTCCATTCTTCGCAGACTTGAGAGTGCATAACTCAGTGCCCTCAGCAGGTCTGACATGCTCTCCTTGCATCAGGAGGTACATTTAAAACGGGGACTTCAACTTTTAATGGAACATTCGTTGCTTAGAACAGACGAGAATGGCTTTGATCCGAAAAGTTTTGAATTTGTGGCCTTTGCTTTAATTGCACAGACAGATTTGCAAACATGCCAGAATGAGTTTTCACCCAAACACTATCAAGAAAATATTTTTGCTATCTTGTTCAGCAAACTAGAGTGGATCGGTAACGTGAGAGAACCTGTAACCATGTATGGTGTAAAACTTTTGATAGTAGAAACAACCTAAAAGGAGACAAGCAGTGCTAATAGGCCTTCTTAGCATGCCTCTTAACTATAGACTCGTAAGCACAAAGGAACATTGTGAGTATGTGTTTGACAGTAATACCTAGTTTCATGCAAAGCATTCCTGACAGACACTCTTATTCAAACCACTGTGTACCTCAGATCAGTTAAAAAAATTCAGACCTAATGCAGGTCTTCAGATCCACAGAGTAAATGCAGACAAATCCCGCAGTCAGACGAGGAGAGGCCAACTTCACTGCGCTTAACTTTTGGGAAATGGGCTGTCTCTCCGCAGACTGGCAGCGTATTCTCTTACGGTAATGATGAGTAACGGGAATCACGTCAGACCAGGAGCCAATCCCCCCGTGTCTCAGTGCCGCTATAGTTTGGCAGCGCCACTAACGGCTCTTTCAGACTTGAGGTACCCCGTGCATTGGGCCTGGTGCGTGTTCTGAGCTAGAAACTTTCACAGCTGTGACCCATTTCCCCATTATCTTTCTGACGGGATCGCTCTCACGCTGAACTGCAAGCGCGGCCAGGAAACTTGCTAGCCTAGTTATGACTGCATAGGCACTTTTTTTGTTTAGCACACCTGTGAAGCGGTTCATTCCATTCATGACTTGAGCTTCTAGAAGAAGTCAGAGTTTAGAGTGAGGGGTCAGAGTGTAAGGTGACTTTATCTTAACGGCCACGAGACACTTAACACTTCAGAAACATTTCTTAGAAAAGGAGTGTCATGAATAAAAACAACAAAAAACCCTGTAGGTTTTTTCTTTGATCTTTCTTTCAGTTCTGCTACTCTACTCAAACCCACTGTCTAAATCTTTATTCTTGTGTTCCAGGTAATGGAGGAATTGGCCATACTGTCTGCTCCCTCTGCTTGGAAATGGTTTTAACAGGCGCCATTTAAAACACAGGGAAGCCGTTAAAACAGGGAACACAGATTTGGGACTGGGTTAAAGCCACTGGTTTAAAAATCAGAACTACTACCTGTTCTGCTTGGACTGACGAGAAGTAAAAGACAGTCTTGAGTGGGGTTTCTTTTCTTTTTTTTTGTTTTAATTTTCACTTTCGAGAACAAATAAAATATCAACTACTTCAGACTCAAGCCTTTCGCTTGCGGGATATCGTTATACACTAGAACGTCACAATGCCGAGCTCAACCATACGGAGACAGATGAAAAATGTGGTGAACAACTACTCCGACGCAGAGAAGAAGGTCCGAGAGGCGACCTCCAATGACCCCTGGGGCCCCTCCAGCTCGCTGATGTCGGAGATCGCTGATCTCACCTACAACGTGGTGGCCTTCTCAGAGATCATGAGCATGATCTGGAAGAGGCTCAACGACCATGGGAAGAACTGGAGACACGTGTACAAGGCCCTGACGCTGCTGGACTACCTGATCAAGACCGGCTCGGAGCGAGTGGCCCTGCAGTGCAAGGAGAACATCTTCGCCATCCAGACCCTCAAAGACTTCCAGTACATCGACCGCGACGGGAAAGACCAGGGCATCAACGTGAGGGAGAAGTCCAAGCAGCTGGTGGTGCTGCTGAAGGACGACGACCGACTCAAGGGGGAGAGATCCCAGGCCCTCAAAACCAAGGAGCGCATGGCACAGGTCGCCACCGGCGTCGGGAGCAACCACCAGCTTAACTTCGGCCGCGGCTCCAGTCAGCCCAACTTGTCTACCAGTTACTCAGAGGAGTACGGCAGGTCGGAGGGCTCACCAGCGTCATATCACGGATGTGAGTACTCTGAATACTGAATAGGCAGTGTTTCTTTGGTCTTCGTGCAATAGCTGCGTTGGGCCAGATTGTATAACTGTTGAGTCCATAAAGTCATTTGTGTCTTGCCCTGAACAGTGAGTTCATTCATTGACTAATTAGACAATAGCATCTGATTAGGTCTGAACGATGTTTTGAGAGACTTCAGCGGTTAAAACTGTATCCATCAGAGTTTTCTGCCCAAAAGAAATAGCGATTTGTTGAAACTGTTCCTGTGTTGAGGGTTATTTACTGGTTGAAAGCAGTAACAGGGAGCATTGCTATGTCCACAGCCATTAAGAAAACCGACATCTTCAAGTTTACTTATCATATGTCTACAGATCAGTGATTCCCCCCCCCCCCCCGACTGTCAGGACTCTATGCTTTCCCTCTCCCCTGAGTTCAGTCCCCAGTGTCAGGCAGCAAACTGTGACTGCTTTGGTTAGAGCGCAGACAGCGAGGCACTCGTGGTGGCTTGCCTTCCTTACGCTGGGATTAGTATGCAGTCCTCAGCCCATGCCTTCACCAAGGAGCCCATGCCTGGAGCTCTGGCCGTATGGGGTAATCCCTTAAGCTGCAGCCCAGGGATCTGCATGTCTGCAGTTACTCTATAGGGGACAGTGGACGCTGATGTAGCTCTCATTAAAGCAACGGTGAGGCTCTGGTGTCTTAGACTCCAGTATTCCCCCCAACGTTCTGCTCCTCTCCCTTCGTGCTTCCTCCAGGAAGACAGAATTCCTGAATTCCCTGAGGTCTTCTCCGTAGCGCTTGGTTCCCTCACTGATTGGAGGAAGTGAGATGCATCTCTGTCTTCCGCTCTCTCTATCTCTCTCTTTTTTCCCTCTCTCTCTCTCTCTCTCTCTCCCCTCCCTTTCCCGCATATGAGAAAAGAATTTGATAATCTTGCCAAGGGAACTCGAGAGCAAATCTCAGGGGCATGAATTTTAAGCACCATTGAAATAAGTAAGAACAAAATCTGAATTACACCACTGAATATGCCACTCGTGTTGGGAGTGTCATTTTTTTAAATTGTAGTTTTACTTGTGCGTTTGTTCTGTCTTAACCCAGGGCAGTATTGATAAATTAGTAATGGGTGTCCGAGTCTCGTGAATGGATTTCGGTACATGAGGAAGCTTTGATTTTCTCTGAAAGCGCTCTGTCCTCGTGGGACTTTGAATGGTGCCGTGGGGGGAGGTGGGGACTGCATTTGTCATTCACTGGGCCTTTAGGATGGGTCTGATTTTTTTGGGGTGGGGGGTTCTTTTTCGCTTGGTGTAGTTTTTATAGAAGTGGGTGAAGCTTAAACGGAAGTGCAGGCAGCTGAGTCATTAACAAAAGGGGGGAAAAAAAAGGCTGTTGGAAGAAAAGCTGGGGTGTTGACGGTGGAATTTTTTGCATTCCTGTGGACGTTTCCTGGTATTGTTCTTCAGAGAGTGCAAATGGTTTTACTTAATAGTGACATATCAACACAAAATGGGTTTAAAAAGAAAGAGAGAGATTGCACATTAGTACAATACCACAAATCATAAATTGGATTATGGGAAACAGTGGTGTTTTTTTCCCCCCCAGTAACGGTCCTGTAATTAGTTTGAAATTGATAACATACTATAGACTAATCGTAACATTTGGAAATGTGTCCATTTCCTGTAGTTCCTGGCTATTGCATGTTGGGTAAAGTAGGGGATGAGAGATTCCTGTCATTCTTGGGGTGGTTCTGCCCTGCGTCGTTTACAGACCATATAAGGTGTTCCCTGTCTGGAATGCTGAACAGAATGCCCCAATGTTGAGGGTTTGTCAGATGGGCACAACTGACCAAACAACGCTTTTTTGGTCAGATCTAAATGTAGTCCTGTTGTTACGGTGGATTAGTCACTGCTATCGCCATTTGAGTGTTGGGAGCCTGCCCCTTAAGGTTTAAGTCATAGTCAGCTGGAGTTAAGGTGTCAAACATGTCTTTTAAGGCCTGTGGTAAGTGAGCTCAAAGTAATTTTTGTGGGTTCCAAGACAGGTGATGGAAACATTTCAAAGGCTTGTACTATTTATACATGTGAATCATTCTTATGGAGGTTTTTTTCAGGTGATGGAAATTTTTTTTTTTTTTTTTTTTGACGCGAGCAGTTTCCATTTCCGATTTCCGAATTTAGAAAAAAAACCCCATTTGATAACAATCTGTCAGCAAAACCATCTGTTGATCAACATGAAACCTCCGTGCCTTAAAAGACGTTTTTTTTTTCTCCCTCTCTCTTTTTCTTGTCTCAAGCAGGACTGAGGAGCACAAAAAGAGCACAAAACCCTGTTGGTGTAGTTTAACTGCTCTGCACAGGTGCACGCAGCCAAATGAAAGTAATTCACGCTTCAGTGTGAACTGGTACTGTGGCCTATGCGTCTCCTTTTGAGCCAAACCGTGTTGTAATGTGCAGATTCATCCTGGCCTGGCAGCCAGTGGGAAGTTATGTGTGCTTTAGAGTCTGGCTAATGTCCAGTCTGCTGCTAGTTTAGTCTATTCTTACCACCACCAGTCAGATCAGAGAAAATGCTAAACCTAAAAACGATCCCAAGGCAACTTAAGCTGATGGAACCCACGTTTAGAATGTAGGGAACTCCAAACCACATGATTAAAAATACATACTCTTTCAGAGCTGTTTGTTTGTTTGTTTGTTTGTTTGTTTGTTGTGGCAGGGAGCCTTTCGCTGAGTGGCGATATTCTGCCATGTTTTTGTGTTGTTTTGCTATGATGACTCTACAACAGATTTATCTGCACTGTCATAAGAGGCAGCACTGGGGCATCTGGGACTTGTGCGGCACTCTGACCTCAAATGCCCGAGATTGGACCAGGGACCGACAGGGATGGGTTTTGGTTGAAAGAAAATCCTGTTCCCTTATTTGTGAGCGAAACGATGGCTAAGTGAAATCTCCTTGGTCGTAATACGATTTCAGCACCCCCAGAGAGTCGCTAACGTAGAGGAACAGAGGGAAAATTGATCCAGCCTCACCCTCCCTCCTCTCAGATGAGAAGATGCAGCAAGATGTGCGTGGCTTCACGCTGTCTCCTCTGCGGCGCTGGAAGTGTTAGACAGCACTGCTGTCGCCACATTGCAGACTCTCGGCCCAGGTTGAGTCATGTTTCCTCTCTGAGGGTTGGGTAAGATCTCAGAGAAACGTGTGACATCACACCCTGTGTCATGATGGGGAACGCCCACCTTGCCTCTGACCCTGTTCTCACAGAAATGGGCCTTTTTTTTTTTTGCATGCGGTTTCCTGGCAACCCCTTGGGCCCTTCTGGGTTTTCGAAGCCAGGAAAACTGTACCCAGCTACCTCAGGGACTCACTGGTGACGTCTTCCTCCCCCCCAGTCGTTTTGGAAATGATGAAACGGGGACTGATGGCTGTTAGAGTGGTTCTTACAGAACGGTGGCTGGCAGTGTATTGATCTGCGCTGTTTACTGTCAGAGAGCTTAGAGTAATGAGGGCGTTTTAAAAGGTCGTCACATCACCACAAATATATTCCACTGATCTTAAAAAAGACTGTAAACAAAACTAGCCTACAGAACTTTTGTCATGGGCAGAATGAATTATGACACACCGTTTCTGATTATTGGTCCTGCTTATTTTTCTTTTCTTTTCTTTTCTTTTCTTTTCTTTTACAAACTGGGTAGAGGGTAACAAGACTCAACAGTGAGTATGACCTGGTTGTCATTCATCATTTCCATCCTGTTTATTATAGAGCCCAAAACTAAGCTTAATGGCGTATCGTTAAAGTAGCTCCACCTCGTTTAAATTGCTGGAGCTAATGGGAACGAAACGGAAGCGGCTTTGAGACGGTCGTCTCCTGCTCCTTTCAGCTCCGACTGTCCGCTGATGATTGTTGTGTTGTGTCCGTGCGTCTGGGAGCCAAACATACATGGCTGATGTAAATCCAATAAGGGATGGGGGAAGAGGTTGACATCGGTTTAAGCACAAGCTTATTGTCAGTACTCACCGCCTTACCTGAATGATCTCTCACTGCAAACACATCTCCCTCTGTGTTGGCCGGGCCTGTGCTCCCTTCGGCGGGGACTCCCACTGGACCTCAGCTCAGAGAGATCCGTCCCACTGCCGAGGAGCGTGGCTTGACCTCACAGAGAAAGTCATTGCCTTTTAAGATGTTTGCTCAGAGAGAGGCTTAGCTTTGCTTAGCAGCTCTTTTGTTTGTTTGCTCTTCATCCTGATCAGATGCCATTGTCCCTTTTGATCTGTGTAGTCAGGAGGCTATTGATAGCTCCGTCTGAGGGTGTGGCAGACGTGTTTTAAAAAGACACTCGTGGGTCTTGCCGCTCGCTGATACGAATTTACTCACAACAGAAACATCACCTTCCAAGAATGTGTGCTTTTGTAATTTGTCCTGCGCTCTCCTTGGCCCCGTGCTACTCAGTTATTACTCATAACAATCGCTGACATGGCTTGTGACCTTTCACCTCACTCCACCCTTTTCCTGTGACGTAATTCTGAGTGCATCAGCAGGCCGCTGGGCCCTGCCCAGACAGGGCTTATGTACAGGGCTTGGCAGTGTATCACATGGATGATAATGACTCAGTGTATGTGTGTGTGTGTGTGTGTTTGTATTTCAGCCACATCCCCCAATGCCTCGTCAGAGCTGGAGCAGGCCAGACCACAGACCAGCGGAGAAGAGGAGCTGCAGCTGCAACTGGCGCTGGCCATGAGCCGAGAGGCAGCGGAGCAGGTGCGGCCAAACTCACCGAAATTCACCCCTTAGTCTGCACAACGCAAATGTTTTCAGGGGAGACGTATAAACACGTCTGCTTTAGCGAAGAGGGTCTGGGTTTTGTTATCTCAGTCATAGTTGGGGGGGATGTTTTCGTCGTGCTGTTGCTGTGGTTCCTGTGTGCGAATGTTATCAGCTGTTCGCTGATTACCGGACAGTTCCCCCTAAGACAGAGTGGGTGATGAGAATGGCAGGATTTTAAAGTTCAACACACCAGCCAAGCACCTCTGATGCTGTCGCAGCATCTCTGGGTCACAGAAATAAAAAAATTCCAAACCTGTTTTTGTCAGTTCTGTCTGTAGGAACTTCTGTTTTTTGATCCTCTTTTCAGGATTGCACGATATCCTGAGCTAATATCTCTCAGCGTGACTCTCAAAACTACCGTCTGCCTCACATCAGTCTAGTGTTAATTAAGCCTCATTGCACTCCAGTCATGTAGCCGTAATCAAATTCATTTTTTCTCAGTGCTTTCTATAGGCATGGGCCTCTTTTCCTGTTTATTAGACATCTTGGATTTTAAGTGTAAAAGTTAATTTTCTGCATTTATTCACTTAGCAGATGCTTTTGTCCCAGATGTCTTCTGAGACATTATTCTTCAAACACTTGTTTTGAGAAAGCATTGACTGTTCTTCAGTGCATCTTTAGCATCACAAAGTGCTTGAGAGGTGCTGTAAAATGAGTCGGATTGTTAAAAGGGCTAGTTCCACACTACGCTGTGACTTTGTTAGCCTATGGCGGTCTGAGGAATCAGAAGAGTGTCACTTTTTAAGATTGTGAATCATCGCAGGCCTTGTTTACTACAGTCAGATAGGCCTGGCTTAATTTAGAGTACTTCACCCTCGGCTGTTTGGCTTCAATAAGTCAGTAGGGAAATTGTAGCAGACATTGCCCTCCAACTCAAATTAATAACTGACCCGAAAGCACTTGTGGGCTGTTGCTTCCTTAGAATCACCGTTTACACGGTTTTAGTGCAAAGCAGGACATGAGATCAGTTTCAGGATGTTACCATCGCACTTAGAAGATGCAGAACACACATTTCTGTCTTCCATCAAAGTCACGGTGCCTTCCAAGGTCTCCTTCAAGCTGTGGAGGCCTGAGAAAGCAGTATTTCTGACGTAACAATTGAATAGAAGAGAAAAAGATCCTGAGTCTCTTTGACCTGGGTTAAGTAAATGTAATCGTGAGGAAGAGGGTGGGGGGCGGGGGGCGGGGTTGTTCAGCTGTAGAAGTTTGTATTTAATGGATGTTTGAACGTCCATGGAGACATAAAATTATTTTCAAATCTTTAAGCTCAGTTGGTCCAATCAGTGTAAATCTTATACAGTAATGAGACAATTTCGTTTGCTGCATATTTGGTGAGGACAGAATCGTGTTGGCTAAATCACTGACCGTCTGAGCTTAAAAGATACAGGTGACACGGTTCCCACCCACACTTTCACTAACAATACATTAAGTTTCTAAGAGAAGCCAGCGGCACTTGTTAATTTAGGATTATTTTTCGAGAAGTTCTTCGACTTTTTGGGAAACACCTTGCAGAATGAAAGATGCAGCCTTAGATGACTTCTTAGTTTGTCCTAGGCTTACAATGCTTTTGGGGAATGAGGCCCCACTGTTCATGTTGCTGGACATAATAGGCCCTGATTGTCCTTTGAGGCCCTGATTGTCCTTTGAGGCCCTGATTGTCTTTCTGTTTAAACATTCCTAATGTACATCGCTCTGAGGAATGCAATGGCTGACTTTTTTTGGACGGTGGAATTTACCCTTTGTTTGTAAGACTTACAAATCTGGAAGGACCGTCGTAGAGAAATGCCGAATGTGACGTATTCCATTCACAAATTGTTTTGCTGTGCGCTGATTACAGACTACTGAGGGTCTGCTAGTCTCTCCCTTTCTCCCTAGTGGCTCCCCTCACCAGCGATGCCGGATATTGCGAAGAGTGGGTACAAATTAGAGTGGAGGCAATGCGACCGCACATGTTTCATCGAGAATTAGAGGAACAACTCCGTGTCTTTTTAAAAGTGATGAAGTAGGCCCGCCGATTCTGTAGGCAGTATAATGTTCCGCAGACCCTGGGGGCTCGAGGGGCTCACTCGCGGTTACCGCTGTAAGAATGTGGAGGAAGTGTTTTGTGCGTCTGAACATCTGGGATAAATTTCCAAATGAAAATAAGAGGCAGGCCCTGCCGGTCATCCTGGGGCGGAGGGGTGTGTGTGGGGGGGGGGGTTGCATTGCTATAGGGGCTTCCTGCTGTCTGTGTGCTTCTCTGGGGGCCCTCTTTAACGGGGCCCTGGTTGCCAGCGTGGTTGGCAGTTGTCTGAGATGAGTAATAGTCATCTCTGCCCAGGTCTGAGAGTGATTTCAGCCCCTTACAGATTTTCGTGTGCTGTTTTCTTATTGTTTTTTTTTTTTTTTTTTCCTTTTTCTTTTTTGGTGATTCATTTAAAATCATTTGCATCAGAGTCAAGCTCAATATCCACGGCCTCTCTAATGCCCTCACTGCCCGGCTGTATCAGGATCTTGAACTAGATATGTTTCTGTTCCTCATGGAAAAGTCTCGAAAACAGTTCCAGGAACTGAGTTCGGGTCCTGCTCAGAAACAGTGAAATGCGGGTGTCGGGAACTCTTGGGGTGAAATACTGTCATTGTCAGCAGCACGGTCACGGATTGGTCGAGGGAGAATTGTCGCACACAGAATACATTTCTCAGAAAAACCAGACAGAACGACACGGTGACTTGAGCCTTATCCGTGCTCGCAGTGTTGATTGTTTAGCTACAGCCGCTGATGGGTCACACTGCTGTTAAAGGAGTGTGACCTCAGCAGGGTGACTTCCTCTCATATTTTCTTCGTTGTCATTATCCTCGAAATTCACTGGAAGCAGAAGTAAGAACTTGTATTGTGAAACGGTCATAGCTTAAGCTGAGAGAGGTTTTATTTAGATAGAGGCTGCTCTCTCAGGACTTCAGTTGTTTCCTTTTCTTACAGCAGCACTTTCTCTCCCCACTCCGGTACTGTGGAGTCATGTCTAACTGACGGCTTTCATCAAAGCCCTCAAATGGACAGATAACTGACTCCAGCTCTGGTGTGGTGTGCCAGTGCCTTGAACAATCCAAGAGCCTTGTGGCGAGCTTTTGATTGTCTGATGTGGCTGTTCTGAAGCAGAGTGATTTAATGCCACCAAAGCAAGGCTGGGACTAGATTATAACCCTTTCCCCACTCTCCTGTATGAAATACTTCATTTGACCCATTTAGCCAGTGCTGTCGTGTCCATCTGATAGAGCGTATAAGAATACAAAGTGCTGGGTGTGTTGTGTTGTGGGTTTATATGTGTCTGCAGGGGACAGAAATCTAACAGGTGCTTATTTTATGTCTACGACTGCACACAGTAAATGCCGCATAGACTATAATTTGGAGTGTCTTCCAGGTGTCGTGTTGAATTTACTGTTACGCAAAAACAGTGAGAAATATATATATATGTATTTATATATATTTTTTTATTGATCCCCAGTGCATTGAAGTTATGTTATTGCCTTTGTATGGGGATTAGTCTCCGGTCTCCTGTAATTTCTTTACCATAGCAGGAACTCATCATTTACGTGTGTGTGTGTGTGTGTGTGTGTGTGTGTTTAGGAGGAAAGGATGCGCCGTGGTGATGACTTGCGGCTCCAGATGGCCTTGGAAGAAAGCCGCAAAGACTCAGGCACGGGGAAGTCGGCCAAAAAGAAGAAAGAGGTGAGTCTCAGCCTGGACCCATGGCGTGGCAGTTTGCGTAGTTCAGGCCCGGCGATTTTCTATCTTCATTAAACCTGTCATCTTGCACAGGAAGCCCAAGACGGCCACTTTTCGTGTTTATGCTCGCTAAGCCTTTCTGAAGAGTGTGTGCTGAGATTGATTTGCACTCCCAACCAGTTCCTTTCTGAGATGCTGTGTACACAACAACTTTATGCAGTCTTTTAATTTAGTCTTTTTCCTCCCTTTTTTTTTTGCGTGCGTACACCATTTCATGTAAGTATCTGTTTGTGAATTAAAAAAAAAAAAAAGTATAGCACACACTATGACCTGTATAAGTCGCATGCTGATCAGTAGGGATTTTCAGTTACTTTTGTCCCAATGCTAGTGCTTTTAAGTCAGAGGTGGTTCCCTGGACTAGTAAACTGTATCATTTGACATTCAGGAATTACTGCTTCACTGAACACTCAACATACAGGCCAACATACAGCATTTTGTTAAGTCGTTGGTCAGTTACACAAACAGAATTTGCTTAAATGCAAATTAGCTCCTTTCGCACATAGTCCTGTGGAAATGTCTGTCTGTTGTGTATGTGAAAAATGTGAGTGTTTCTGTGACCAAGTTCCCCTGAGCAGCTTTGAGGTGACCTAGTTTAAATATACAGTCAGTCTTGGCTGTCGGCAGTGGGCTGACTCTGGGTTGATTTGGGCGCTGACGTAACGTGCATGGCCCCCGTCTCACTGTTCTCCTGTCTCGCCTCAGCTTCCCCAGTCCTCTCTGATGGATCTGATGGACACCGTTCCGGAGGGAACCGATCAGGTCGACGACCCTTGGGGCGGAGGGGCGGCGGCCGCGGCACCGCCCTCAGACCCGTGGCAGGCCTACGGTAAGACTCCAGCTCTCTTACGTAACCGTGTTGTCATACAGACCATACAGAGTACATCTCACGTCCCCTGTAACAGTGTCCTCACGCCGTCATCAGGGCTGAGAAAATAATGGGCTACAAATTTATACGGCACCAGTAACCTCCATTACAGTAAATACACATTTCACAATGACAAAGCTTTCCAAGCCTCATCTTTTGTTCAGGAGGAGGAGTTTATACACGAACCAGTTCTAGGAATAGACTACACCCTCTTTTTTTTTTTTTTTTTTTATAAACCAGTTAATAGTTTGTCTTCACCTTCTCTCTCGTTTCATATCACTTCATTTCTCCGTTTGCTTCGTTTTCACTCATTTTGCTCCTACTCTCGGATAATCCTCAGTCTTACCACTCTCTTTTGTCCACAGTTTGTCTTCAGCTGTGAGTGCAGTTGTTAAATTTGGCCGATGAAAACTACTTGGGTTAGTCAGGTTTATTAACACAGCTGATTGGAAAACCTCCTGCAAAGCATGTCAGGTTTTTTGATGGGATTTTTTTGGTTTAGTTGTTTCGCAACAAACAATTAACAATTTACCGAGGTTAATGAAGTCAGAACTCTATCAGTTATATCACAGTGTTTATGGTTTGTCAAAATCAGTTTTTATTTACTGTTTTTTTTTTTTCCAGTAAACAGTGACAGTGTGACGCCTGTTTTCAGTTTTACACTGGTAAACCATCCGTCCCAACGCAGTACTTTATACTTTTGTTTTCACCATTAGAGCAATTTAAAAAGTTGCCCTTTGTTATGTGACTGACTGGTTTGCTGAGATGCAGGACCAAGCACGACACACACTGAAGTCAGAGGAATTACGTATGCAGGCAGAGGCCTCAACAAGACCTCCAACAAAGTGCGGAAAATAAACCACGACTCAGATGTCATGTGCCTGTCCTCTGCAATGCTGTTTCATTTCTCAGGCAGATGGTTTACACTGCAGGCTTTCTCACTCTCTCTCTCTCTCTCTCTCTCTCTCCACCTCTCTGCTTCACTCTCTACACTGCCTGAGAAATGCTGTCTGGCCGGTTCTGGTGCATTCCTGCGTGCACAAAACAAAGAGATTCAGTATGTAGATCTGCAGGTGGAGCACCCGCCATGCCCTGAGAGAGGTTCCTCTTCCAAAAAAAACACTCCAAACTGCCTTACGCTACCAGTCCTTCAGCCCCATCTTGTGTCATCTGAGACTAACCGGGAAGCAGCGTGTCGTCTATGGCCTGACCGCTGTGATTTACCGCAGTTACCGGACACGTTTACCACCACTGCCAGTTTCAAGTGCCACTTGGATGTGTTAAAAGCTGGTCGTCACACAGCATCGTGTCACAACATTTACACACACACAGACACACACACACACACACTCACACACAAAAACAAACACTTTTGTTTTCAAGCAACTATTTGCTGGCCTTGCACTGCTGTGGAAAATCCCCTTGTATTTGTTGTTGGCAACTTACTGTGCAATGGAAGCTTTGGCACAATTGCTTTAGGTTTGAGTGCTATGGGGATGCTGCCGAACTCTCCACAGACCTATAATCTCAGTGTCTGTATGTGTCTCCAGGTGCAGCTCCAAAGCCTGCTGCCCCTGTGGATCCCTGGGGGCTGCCCAGTGCTTCTGCCTCAGTCACTCCCATGAAAAGCAGCGACCCGTGGGGAGCACCTGCTCCTGTAGCCGCTGACCCCTGGGACTCCGGACCCTCCACACGCCCCAAAACCTCCACCACAGGTAGGAGAGAAACCAGCCTCGACTAGAAGGAGCTTATGGCTTTCAGTAGACAAGTGCACAGAGCCTATTTAATGTTTGATGTTAAAAATCAGACAGCATGAGGACGTGACGTCCGGAGTATTAAGACGAATCGGGGAATAAATGTCCTTGAAATTTTGATGAGGCCAGCAGATGGTCACACAGCTGAGATGTGTCTGTGTGACCTGCAGACAGAGGTCCTTGTATTATTTATTAATTTGCTGAATGCTTCACTGAGTTGTTCATTTTGACCCTTTAGCAAGTTTGTGTCCACAAAGGTTACCCCCCCCATCACAGTTTGCGTCCATGATTTCAAAAGTAAGCTTTCAGCTGTTGTAACTGGTCCCTACATTTACCAACAGGAGGTTTTGATCTCTTCACCGCATCAAATGGTACTTCCAAGGAGGATCTTTCGGAGTTTGACAGTCTTCGTGCATCAATAATGACAGGTATGTCCTTTCTCTCTCTCTCACTCTGACTCTGTCTCTCTCACACTCACACATACACACAATTTTTTTTTTAAGCACAAATTCTATGCTGATTGCTTCTCTGTTGATCTGTGTGCATCACATTGCTGTGTTGATGACTGGTTTGCGTTTGCAGGTGATAGCAAAAAAAGCTCAGCCTTACCTTCGCAGACTAGTATGTCTGCCGGCTCTGACCTGTTTGACATGCCAGGTGGTGTCCCAACCAGAAAAACCCCGGAGTCCTTCCTGGGCCCCAACGCAGCTCTGGTCAACCTTGACTCTCTGGTCACAAAGCCCCCTGCTCCAGCACCAGTCTCCAACCCCTTCCTTGCTAGTGGTACGCTCCACTCTTCTCTCACTCTCTGTCTCTCACACACACACACACATACACACGCACGAGCGCACACACACGCACTCATATACACACCACACAATGTCCCACTCAGGATAACTCTCCAGTATTAGCACTCCAATACTCTTAGATGTAGATTAGAACTTTACATTGATTTTTCTTTCTTGCTTGGAACATCTTAAATGGAGCATTTCACCAGTACTTTGATGTTGAAGATCGCCCGAAGTCTAGGGATAGGTCAGTATAGTCAATGAATCAGTTAGCCATTAGGGAGTACGTTGATTTTTGAGACGTCAGTTAAAATTTTTGAAATTGAAATGAACACATTCAGAAAATTTAAGCAGAGTTAATCAACGCTGCATTGTTCCAGTACAGGCGTTAAAGGCAAAGCATTGACATCCGTTGTCGCCAGCTGCTTCTCTCTCTCTCTCTCCTCTCTGTCTCTCTCTCTCCCTCTCTCTGTCGCTTGCTCTGCCCCCCCCCCCCTCTCTCTCAGTACTGGTCATGAGAGTGAATAAATGAGATTCAAACTGTGGCGTATTAGCGACTAATTTTGAGACCCAGAATGGGGAGATTTATGATTGTATCCCCTAACCATATATTGTCTAACGTTACTTAGAGCGACGCTGGTAAAATCATACCATTACTGTAGTTTGTCTAAAAACGACAAAATGATTGTGTTACTTTAATAAGGGGGGAAAAAAGCTATTTTTAAGAAATCTGCACAATGTACAGATGTCAAAGTAAACAAGTTTGCTCTGATTCTTCAAACTGTTCTGCGTGTTGACACATACTCAGATTAATTAGTTATTCATTCATACCAACCACCAGTTAGCCATGAACATTTGGACATCTACCCATCCCTAATATTGTGCATCATGTCTTAAATCCGTGTGACTCTTCTCACTGTGTGTGTCCTCTCTCTCTCTCTCTGTCCCTTTTTTTTTTTTCGAGCACACACACACACACACTCATATACACACCACACAATGTCCCACTCAGGATAACTCTCCAGTATTAGCACTCCAGCTCTCTTAGATGTAGATTAGAAATTTAAATTGATTTTTCGTTCTTACTTGGAACAGCTTAAATTTCTCTTCTCATCCCTCTCTTCAGGAGCCGCTCCTGCCCCGGCAGCTCAGGTCAACCCCTTCCAGGTGAACCAGCCTCAGCCGCCCACCCTCAACCAGATGAGAGTCAGCCCCATGATGGGCATGAGTGGACAGGGCTTCGCCAGCATGCCCCAGAGGAATGCTGACCCCATGCCCCTGTCCTCCATGGCACCCATGGCCCCCATGGCTGGCGTGACCCCCGTCGCGCCCATGGGTCAGATGGTGCCGGGCATGGGTCTGCCATCTTCCATGTCTATGCCCCAGCCCCTCATGAGTGGAGGGCTACAGCCCACAGGGGCCGCTGCACAGGGGGGCAGCACCACCAACCCCTTCCTGTTGTGAGGAACATCAAAGACTAGATCTGCCTGGCTCCCTTACCCTCTAAATGACCCCCCCTTCTTCCCACCCTCTCCTCTAATGACATAGACAATGTAGTCTGTTGTCGCCCCCCCACCCCACCCCGACCCTGACCAATGTGCTATTTTCAGACTTTTTGGGGTAGAGATGGTGTTTACAGTTTTTACATTGGCAGAAGATACTGTCTTCGGCCTTTCTGAGGTAGGTACCATATAGTGATTTGGTATTATTTTCAAATTCCCCTCAAATGAACAGACAGTAATTACCGAGTGTCTTTAGGTGTGATCCTTTAGCTTTAGTTTTGTTTTTTCTTTCCCTTTCTTACCGCTCTGAAAGTTTGCAGTAGCTTTTCCAAAGTGAGCCTCGTATTCAAAACCTTTTTCTTTCTTTTTTTTTTTTTTTTTTTTTTTTTTTTTTTGATTTGCTCGTTTTCTCCTCAGAGGCTTGAAATTTTAGGACTCTTTAGAACTGTTTTCTTCCTCTTACTTTTTTCTAATTTTAGTCTATTAAAGCAATGTAACTGTTAAAGCTAACCCCTTTTTAATCAACCTGTATGTTCTACATTGCTGCATATACACTGTGTGTATTTACTATAGGCTTACGTAGACACAGATCTAGAGGACACTCTGCCCGTTTACATGAGTTAATGATTTTGATGTTCTAAGCAGGGATTTTGCACACGCTCTCATTTCTCTCCTTTTCTTTTTTTGACTGTTGGTTCACCGTTAGCCCTTAGCTTGACAGACGGTCCATAAAGAAGTGGTATCTGTAATTGAGCTGAATGTGGGTTTTTTTTTTTTTTTTTGGTGGCACTCACTGTGTGGTTACTGCTTAAGCACTTGGAGGAAGTGTCTGAACTGTACCGGTGAAATGCGTTCCAAGTCCAATGCATCCAACGATGAACTTCATAATGAAGTGGAGTGGGTTTTTTTTTTTTTTTGTTTTTTTGTTTTTGTTTTTTTTCGGGAATTGGTCATCATATCATTTTGTGGCTCCACTTTTCTACAGAAGCCTCCGTTTTATATGTTGTTTTTTTTCTTTTTTCCAGTATACAGTCCTAAGAGATGAATTGGGTGAATGGGTTTGTTTCACTTCTCTACTATGCTCACAGTGTTTGTTTGTTTGTTTGTTTTTTACCTCCTCATAGCATTTGTGTATTTCCCCCCCTCTGTATAATGGTTATGTTTCAACACAGTGCTAACGATTAGAATTCAGCTGCTTAGCATCACTGAGTTTATCTGTTACAGTGAGCAGCGACCCATTTGAAATCTGTTTATTTCAGTCATCTGGTTTATTTATGTGTGTGTGTATGATGTATGATAGGAATTTTCATAGAAGGTATAAAAGGGAATTATTGGGAAGATTAGCTATGTTTTATGATAACCTGTTGCATTTTACAGTTTATAAAGTTAATTATCAGCATCACTAATTATTCTCTGTTAATTAAGATCTTTTCTTTCGGTATCACGAGAAACGTAACGCTCTTCAGAGCCTCCAACTGAAAGATTAAGTTTTTCTTATCTGTAGGAAAAAGTTGACTCACTGATTGTGGTAAGTGAATGAACTGGGACTTTTGTTTTCTCTCCTCTGACGTGTAATGTGTGTATCGTATAACTGAGTTTGTGGGAGGGGGATTCCACAGGTGGAGCGCACCATGTAATGATTTTTGAATGTTTGGAATGATTTCTCTTTTTGTGTGTGGGGGTGTGTGTGTGGGTGGGTGTGTGTGTGTGTGTGTGTGTGTTAAAAAATGTGTATTCTGAGTTCTGATCACGAGTTTTAATTTTGTGCAGTTATGTGGAAAGAAGTCACAGCATGCCAACCAGTTTTGTCTGCTAGGCAGAGAGTACTACATAATCTGCCTGTTGAATGAGACTATATTTTAAACACTGTAATCCATAACAGCCTTTGAAGAAATTATCCCTGCATCTCAGCTGTCTAAAAACGTCTGTCGTCTGTCCGTGTCAGGCATCAGGATGCTTGCGTGTGCAGTTCCTCATGCTAACGTTTACATGTTGCAAAATTGTTAGGTTACACAAGAGGGCTTTTAATCGTATGTAATCGACAGGAAAACCGAACCTTGTCAAATAATGGCATTGGCATATTGTGGGATTCTTGTTTGTTTTTGCTTTTCTTGCTTTGGATGTTTGGATTTCTGATTTCTACAAACATTTCCCCGTTTTGTTACTCTGAACGGCCCTGGTTTTTACCTATGCTTAAACAGTAGAACTGAACAAGCACAAGACTAGATTGCTGCAGTATCTCAAGCGAAAAGTAGTCACCAAAGTCACGAAACATACAAATAAAACTGAGGTGCTGTGTTAGTTTGTTTTTCTAACAGTAATATGTAGATGTATGTAAACCTTCCATAGGCCCCTGTATTATTATTATTATTATTATTATTATTAGTTTGGTTTGTTATCTGTCACTGCCAGCAAACTCTTACAAACTCTTCCTATGTTTTGTATGATAGTGACCCCTGCTGGATCTCTTGTGGTAGTACTGCCCTTGTACAGCTTTCATAGTGAAACCTGGGTGTGTTAGTAACCCCCCCCCCCTCTCCAGTAGAAAACCCCTACTACAGATGTACTCAGGCTTACAGGGGAAGGGGGGGGGGGGGGAGAGAAAGCTTTAAGGTGTGTGTCATGTGATTTGGTGGGCGTGATTTACGCGGGCTCCTGGCCCTGCCTTTTAACAGATCCCTGCTACTGAGCATCACAGGAATGAACTCGATTGGATAAAAAGAAGAGGAATTATGCTCGTTAACACAGTCATGCAAGCATCGCCACATTTCTTTTAACAACATCCCTTCTCTGGCTCTGTTTGTCCTGTCTGTCTCCTTTTGATTGCGGTCATTGTTTTTGGTGTCATCACGCGTTGGTTTGTGTTTTGTTTTTTCTCCTGTTACTACATACTCCTTATGCATTTATTGTGGAGGACTAACCTTGTGAACAAGCATAAACATTTATTTTATTATGATTATTTTTGTTTTTGTTTCCATGTTATTGTGTCTGTATATTTACCAAACTGTCTCATTTTATTGGGAGCAGGCTGCTTTTTTTATGGATATGTGCTCTACTTGTTGGCATTATAACTGTATAATATAATTTATCATTTGTTCTATTGTAACATATTGCTCTGTACCTTATTTCTGTGTAATGATTTTTGTAGGAAAGTCACATTAAACAATGTGATGTTTTAATGCCATCTAAAACCGCAGCAAAGTGATAAAAAAGGACCTGTAGCTGCAATGGTCAAAATAAATTGTATCACTGACGTTTGATCATTCGTCTGGTCGTTCTACTAATACTTCTACTAATACTAATAATATCTTTTTGTTTCAAAACACAACTTAACTCATTTTTTTTTGTTTAATATTAGCTAACCCTAGCTTTACCACTGTGTGAATTGTATGGAAAAATATCAGCGGATAGTCGATTATCAGGTTTATTAAAAATGTACAAAAAAAAGAAAAAAAAAGACAAAAAAACTCAAACCTCAAAGTAAGAAATGTGTACTTTCACACAATGCACTGATTTTGGTGATAAGTATCTGATCCGTTCGCATCCATACGTGGTCAGGTGGTTGTTTGGATCAGACTGTGTAGTGGGGCCCTGGTCCTTGGTGGCTTGTGGCTGCTGTATTCTCTGTTGACGACGTCTCATAGCCCAGTTTTTTCATGTCTTTAGTCACAATGTTGAACTGGAGGGTAACGAAACCTTGAGAGCGTACCCTAGTTACTGCAAACACACACCAACACAAGGATCCTCATTAGTGTCAGCAGTTCCCCAGGGACCGCACACTATATGATTTAAAAGTACGTTTTAAAAATGAATCAGACGGACTTGATGTAATCGTGCAGAATGTACCATTCGTCTTTCGGAGGGAGGTTACTGATGAGGAGCCTAACAGCCTTACCTTCTCTGCCTTCCCCCTGAGCCACAACCTTTGGATCTGTGAACTCCGGACGCCTGCCCATCACCCAGCTGAAAAGAGGGAAAAAAAAACCCATTCGGATCAAACCATGAGTAGCATCGGTCCTCAGTCTGAGCACGAGTCTGACTATAGGCCATACTGATGGAGGAAGCTACTCAGTAGTTTGTGTTGTCTGAACAAACCACGTCTTGGTTTACAACAAGTGCATTACATTTTAACAGCTATACGAGCAATCGACAGTTACAAAATAGAGGGTAAATTTAACAGCTTTTCAGTCGTAATAACTCGTTTACACTCACCACAAATCATTGCCCTAGACAAAGCAGTTTACCCGTTTATTGAATTTGGGTAATGCTACTCCCTTCAGGAATATGAATCCTAGAGTCTAATAATTCCTTATAGCATACATAAACAGCAGACGTGCTCAGACGCCGGCGAAGGCTCCAGCCCATGCTTCTGTGAGGGACGTGTGGCCCCAGGTGGAGACGAGACACAGATTCCTCCAAACAGAAGCCAGTACACTATGCACAGAATGCTGGTCTGAACATGCTATTCGTTCCAGTCATGTTTTATGTTTTCACTCAATGTTTAGGGGAAACAAAACCTTCTAAACTGATGAGCACAGCTCACAGGGTTTCAGAGACAGGTGAGTAATTAACATCTCCCATGACAAGAGACTAGGGAAAACCATGGCAGGTCAGTAACTGGAATACGTCTACACAGTAATCCTGACTATTACTGAAAACCCCCTCCCTCTGGTCGCTCTGGTAAATGAGAGACTATTCTCAATGGAGGCACTTGCTGGTGGAAAATGAGCACAGAAACAAGAATATGGGTTATGTAATGTCTGTATCTAATCCAAATATAGAACCAGACATTCGTCAGAAGAACCAGGGTTCATTTGATACAGTAAACCAAACTGAGGCTTATTTAGAAGGCATGTAGAAAACAAGCAAATCTCATCAAATTATTCAAGAGATGAAGATATAAATTTTAGCGGCTAATTGTATTATTATTAAATTTTTTAGAAAATAAAGAACTCTTTGACCTCTTTAGGTGTTTATAAGTTTATAAGGTGTGTACCTGTGTGTGTGTGTGTGTAGTACTCAATGTCTGATAGTCCTCTTTTACTACACTCTCATCATACACACTTCATTTGTTACCTTGTGAATTTCTGCAGTATCGACGTGGACTCTGGCACGAACATTGGGATGGTTCTTGTGTGTCTAGATAAGAATGTCAAATTTCACTCAGGCATGGGGAATTACATTTGAAACAATCCACAATCATGTGAGGCATCATCTCCAGCTACTGGAAATAAATATACAACAGTCAACAGAAACGTCGGTTCACCTGCCAGGAGTAAACGGAACATGAACGGCTCCGTAGCCTCTCACAACGTCATTTCCAAAAGTGTCTGGACCGTAAACACTCACTACAATCTGAGGCCCTGAAGAACAGATTGCATTAACAGTGAACGACATTCCGATCTCAGTTCGATCAAAAATGATAATTAGTGCAGTGATTAAACAATCAAGAAGCAATTAATACTGGTCGTTTTTTATCCTTTTCAACTGAGCAACTCGTGGAGGAGATACAAACGCGATGGCCAGACTCACAGCCAAAAGGATTTGTGCTTTTAAAAGTGATCTCGATGGGAAAGTTCCACACCAGGCTTTGGGAAGACTCTCTGCCTTTGGACGTGATCTGCGAGATTCCCTCCTCAAGTCCCTGAGAATAATGCAAAAGCGGTACACAGCAGGGTTAGGGGTGACAATCACTGCCTCCAGTCGTTTTCAGAGTTAGTTTGTGATTTAAAACGAATGAATGATTATGCTGCTCTACACTCAGTGACAGTGACAGTTCTAACTAATAAATAAAATCGAACTGAAATAGTTATGGTTTTTGTTTGTTTGTTTTTTTAACTCACGGATGTGGGTGCCCAGTCGTGTCCATACACGAAACAGTATTTGCAGTACAAGTCGTCGTATTGTGGAAACTGAAAACAAACCCACAGTATTAACGTTAGCCCGGCAACAAGGTTTCATTTAAAGGAAATAGCAATAATTTCGGGATGGACTGCTTTATCAACGATACTGACGTTGAAAAGTTGGAAAGTATAGCTGTAAATAGTGTTCTGCCTGCGTAATTTTTGCAAACTTGTTTATAGCAACTAGCACTATGGTTTACTTGGCGATTACTTGGCTGAAGTCGTATGAAAGCAGTATTAGAAACTGAGACAAGCCCACCCCTATACATCAATCAGTTGGCCCAGGTTAATTAATTTAGCCATCTGGTCGAAAAACTTACATTAGCGCTTTCTATTTGCCCGTTCACCATGAGAAGAAATACAGATGGATTGTTGGACGTCATTTTCGCGCTATTTATTTAAAGCAAATGAAAACAAAGAAAAATTAATCACTAAGTTAAATTCAGTTAGATGACACTCTGTCGTGTGTTATTAGCTGGCCGCATCCTGTGCCCGTTGCTAACATAGACTTGAGATGCTAGGGACGCTTCTGCTACGGCTCTTTGGAAGCTCCAAAATAGCTCGGAGAGGAGAAAAAGGCGATTTGAAAATAATTACGCCACTAGGTGGTTGTCTATGACAGTGCAAAGATTATCCCTCTGCATGACACGTTTGACGGTTATTTCCATGTACAACATAGATTATTATTACACCACACTTTTTTATAAAATGCTGAGCATTTATAAATCGCAGCATTTATTAGTATATTAAATCTTATCTACTTTGTACGCATTCGATTTCAACACGTTATTACGTTAAATTTTCAAATATATCAGTGGTTTATCTCAAGAGAAACGGCTAAAAGTATTTATTTTAGAGGGACGCTTATTTTTAGAGATAATTGGAGTATGTCCCAAACAGACGGCGGGGTCGAAGGACAAGTCAAGAGAGAGAAAAACACAAACATATGTTTGGGAATGACTGGACAGAGCAAAGGATGCAGTCATTTGCTTTATCACTTGTCCAATATCTCTGTCATCCTCGGTCATACGGTAAGACGTAAAGAATGTGTTTACTTTAGTGACCGTCCTCTTTCCCAGCATTTGCTATACCATCAGACCGAGATGTTCTTCACCCGCTGACATAAAAGAGCCCCAGGGGTGCGTTGGACCTCTCGAGCTCGTCCGTTTCCTTGTGTCTTATCACTTCCCTCTTTCTGGGGAGACAGTTTAAAATGAAAACATTCATAACAGAGAACTCCGGAAAGACCAGTTTGTCAAATTTAGAAAGAAAGAAAGAAAGCCCATCGCCTTTTAATTTCAGTTATTTCTCCTGATCCCTCACAGATTTACGAAAGGTTCATTCAGAACGTTCTGTAAACTGGACAAAAAAGTTTATCTATGTTCACGTTGAAACAGATTTGTCACCCACGGGTCAGCTCTGCATGCAGGACATAACGTTTGTGCTGACTGTCCCCACACGCCCTCTGAGCGGTCGGTTTTGTGTAAAAACGATTAAAAATCAGCGGAGTCAAATGTGATAAGCACAGAATTTTAATCCTCAGATTAGAACTTCACACTTGCTGGGCAGTTTCCTTAGTTCCAATTCAATATAATCTGTTTGACTAAAAGGGCACGATTCGTAACAGTCTGCACAACTTCTATCTATAATAACAAGCGTAAAGTATTCTCAAGTTGGTATTAAATGTGAAAATATTAATGTTTAGAAAGTCATTTCCCCTTGACCATAGGCATTTTAGATATTAACAAAGCATATTAAATATTGAATTATTATATTATATTATTTTATATATCACATCAAATTATAAATAATTCCCAAAATATTCATATTTTTGAACATCTCTTTGAAAACAGCTCTAAGTGAATGCCTTCAAGAAAATAAATGTTTAAAGCGTTACGGGATATTTTATTTGTTTTGCCACCTATTAATAGCTGGCGCATTTGTACATGGCTCGTGTGTGTGTGTGTGTGTGTGTGTGTGTGTGTGTGTGATGACACCAAAAGGAGCAGCTCTGTCAAATTTCTGTCTGTCCTTCAGCCCCTGGTCTCCCTGCAGTTAATGGTGGATAGTCCTATCATTTTACCTGTGTGGAAAGGAATGAGAGACAGCCACTGGCCACTCAGCCTAGCTGGACTTTACGTGAGTTGGGTAACGTCATGCTTGCCTGTATTGCTCCTATTGATTGAACATGTACACTGCACTTTGTCGCCTAAACTTGCCTGTCTGTGGCAATGACTTCTTTAAAAAAAAAAAAAATTTTTTTTTCTTTTTCTTACCACCACTCTTCCGTCTCTCTGGGGTTTCGCGTGGCTGCTGGCAGTAGCAGGGGAAGCAGAGTGAGACCACGAAACTGTCGACTAATGAGCAAGCAAGAATGCAACACATCACAACCCTCAAATCAGTGTAAGAATACAGAAAACAGCAACCCACCCTTAGAGACGGAGAGAGACAGCATGCCGCAGAGGGATCAATATGAAATTCTAAAAATTAATTTCAGACCTGAGTTCTCTGTGGTTGTGTGTGTGTGTGTGTGTGTGTGTGTGTGTGTGTGCGTGCGTGTGCGTGCGTGCGTACGTGTGGGTGTGTAGGCCTTGCTAACTAGCTGCTCCGAGAGGAGGGCCTGGTTGTCACAGTGCGGCCTGACAGTGTCCCAGTTTGAGCCGTCCCCGTCTGTTGCCAATCGACCCTCTCTGGGACTGGATCTCTGACTCTCTGCCACTATTAATAGCTACAGACTTGTCTGTACTACTTAAAAGTCCTCTGTGGAACCCGAGTCCACCTTTTTTTTTAAATGAGATAAGGCCTGTTATAGGCATATCTATTAGGCACCTCACCACCCTCCCACACCAATCAGGGTGTTGTGCAGGAACTGTATTTTTGTCCTTCACTGTGATCCATGGAGGGGATCCTGTGGCACTGTGTAATGGGTGATATAGGAAGACCAAGGGTGACCTCTATTTAATGGGGTTCGTAGACCTACTTTAGCACACCAGCTCTCTGTAACATGTGAGTAGCCATATCCATCTCATTGACATTTCTCACCAGCTGACATTTACCAGAGTCTCCAAAACAACTACCAACTGTCCACACCATAACAAATGTCAGAGAAATGTCACGTACCCACAATTGGAGTTTGGAAGGTTTTTTTTTTGTAGTTGTTGCCTGGGCTGCTCTACTGTTCATCAGATATATGTCTTGGTATTGTGGGAGAACAGGGGTATCCAGTGGGAAACTTAAGGAAGATTGGGACCAAATCCTTGGTTTGGCCCAGGGCAGAGAAAACGTCTCAAGATCCTCTGTTTTCGTCGTCATGGCGACATCCCTGAGGATAAAATCTCTGTTGTGATCTTACATGTAGTTGTTTTATTTGCCTTGACATATGAAGCTGTCTTTACTGGGAGACGGGTTCGCAGTCACCTGTATGACTGATGCTACTGCAGGGTTTGGGACTGAAACACTTTACATTGGCTAAGACATCACCTCTGTTCACGTCTCTGGTCAGGTAGAAACATTACCTTTATTACAAATGTACTCCCTAGGCACTCAGAACATTACTTAAACAATGCAGGGTGATAGATTATTGACTGACAGATTGATTACTACACGGAGGTAGTATTGGATGTATTTGGTGTAAAAGAATCACGGACAGCTTTCCGAAACGAGAGTAAGATTGCTAACCTAGATTCGGAGGTCGTTGGTTACAAAACCATTTAGTTTATTGCCTTTTTAGCTCTTCTAACACAAAAACATCCTGAGCTCAGAGCATGTAAAAATGGTCATTGATTTATGTTCTCTCCAAGTCCATACCATGTTTAAAAGCATAGCACAGTTTTTTTTTTAAATGAAGACTAATCACTGATATTGCTTCTCCATTAGTTGTAGTGCTGCTATGTGACAGTATAATGGCCCATGTCAGACACAGATGATTGGATCATGGAGGATGAGCACGTGTCAAATTACAAACCACTCCTGTATTGAGGACAGGATACAGGATGTCCTTCTACGACCACTCATCAATTATGCATACGAGATAAATGTCTGCTGTTCATGCTTTTAGGAAAATTTTCATTCTATTAATAATGAAACAAATTATTTTTAAAGGGAGGCACCAGTGTGACTGTGTCAGACATTAAAGTAACTGATTTTAATCAGTTCCCTGTCTGGACTACCTGAGCTCAGCGCAGGTGATGACGACAAGGTTAGGCCGTGAGTAAACCCTTGTGAGTGAATCCGGACTGATTCCTCTCAGTAGACTAACTCATGTGTTCTTTAGAGCCCTGTATGATAGGCCTTGTTCAGTTTAGGTTAATATACAGCTTAATGAAATTCCTAACACTCTCCCGACTGAAACCAGAGGAGACTTTTGTTAATTGGTAAGAAGGTGACGTTGCCTATAATGGCTAAATTAGTCGAATCTTTTCCTAACCTTAGAGTTATGGTGGTAGGTACATATGCGATGAGTCTCCGCCCCCTCTCTTTGTAGTGCTGACCCTGTAGTGGATACTGATGTAAGCCAGACGGTGCCATTTAACCTCAAGGAAAACTATTTTTTCATCTTTTTAATATTATTTCATGACTCAAATCTCCACAGATGTCCTTATCTGGTAGTAGACCATAAGCATACATATTGATAAGCATACATATAAGCATATATGTTTAGGTTTCCGTTTTAACACTGAAAAAAACCCCCATAATATTAACATAATAATGACATAATACTTATATTAAACAAAACTACATGCTTTAGAAGTGTGATAGACTTTCTGAGTCATACTGAGCATCTGAAGCCCATTTGATATTTTTCATGCACGATTTTTGTAATTTAATTTAAAATGACCAGTTTTTTTACAAGCTTCACACACTTAATGATGTGTTAACAGATGGATTTAAATACTGGGTCCTTCAGCAGTTTGCATGGGTTATGGTTATGAGGGACATTAAAGCACCCCTAAGAGAAATGCATTGAAAACTTTAGGTCCAACAAAGAGAGATGTGGTGTGGTCAGCGTCCACAAAACTCACTTCATAAAACACATTGTAAGCCATAATTATGTCGGCAGGGAAAGAGAGGGCGATAATGCTAAAGAAAACTCAGTTGTGATGGAGACAGAGTCAGAGTTCAGTGCAGTGCAGTGATGAGGTGATGAATGCCGTGAACTTGACCTCTGACCTCACCACGATCAGATGTAATGGCGCTTTTACAGTAGACGGCCATGACCTCCAAAGAATGACCTTCATTTACGGCGTAATTTGACCCTTGTCTGTAAATTCTCTTCCCTGTCAGCTCAGACTAATTAATGTTTGGCACACGGTGCAGCTCCTTGGCTTCTCTTCGTGTGGGACTGGCCAAAAAAAAAAAAAAAAAAAGTTATGACAGAAATTCCTGGTGGCTATACGTGATGCGCTTTTCAATTCAAAGCACTATTGATTTAAATGACAGAAATTGTCGACCCGTTGTGTTGAATCTTTTGTCTGCAACAATGCAACAACATCAGTGTGGCCGTATTTCATTCGATTTTTCAGAAAGGAAATTCACAGGGTGGCGTTTTATGGTGTGTCTTGGTAATACTGCATACGGCTCAAACATTTTGGTGAAAAGAAGTCCAAAATCTCTAAGCTTTTATGGATGCATAAACACATTCATTCTCTTGTTTTATATTTATCTGTATTTCATATTTTTAGGGGTGCATAAACTGATCTTCATACACTGAATTTTAATATCGCACGCCAAATTTAAAGAATTACTGTTGCTGACTTTTCCCAGACAGAACTGCTTGGAAAGCCTGGTTCAAATGCACTAATGGTCTAATTATGTGCTCTGATGTGTATTGTCTATATTCATATATTAACTTGCAACACTTTTTATCTGGGGAAGGTGATGCACTTCAGTAATTTGACTGTTAATTTGATTGTTACCATGCACACTGCACAATCCAGTGCTGAATAAGTTTATTAGCCAACGATACTTCCTCTACGTTCCTCTGGTTCCAAAACACTGTGGCATACTTAGCTTAGCTGAGCTTATGCCTCCTCCATTGTTGCCAGAAGAAAGAACTATTGAAAAATACTTCAAAACAAGGTGTATTTTCCAAGATCGCATCAGCAAATTGGATCTATTTGCAGGCTACGAGAAGAGAAACTCAAACATGAAGATCAGATTCCAGTCCAAAAAGTGTGGGTATGTATATGAGGCTGGGAAGAAGTTTGTAATATGCAGAGATTGCCTGAGGATAAACTTTCTCCGCCGAGAATGTGTATAAGGCTGGAGTTGCTCAAACAAACCAAGG
>NC_044507.1:20237043-20249543 GCF_902362185.1 Chanos chanos | reverse complement strand
CATGGATGATATATATATATATATATATATATATATATATATATATAGTTGTACCTGAATTAAGATCCATGACTAAAAGATGACTTGTATTTTTACTTTTTTACAAGTGTATTTAACAACCTTTGCCTGCTAAAGCAATCAGGACATACATTTCCCCCCAGGGCGCCCCAGTCCACAGTGTTTATCTTGGAATGTAACTCTGCCCCCAGTAATTTTTTTTTTTTTTTTTTTAAGAAAGCCTTACACTTTGAAGTGTGGCCTGATGCCATAGTTGAGTGTTTACTATCTGTTGGATAATGTGATAAATGATCATTGTGAAGATTTCTGAGGGAACAGGTGACACTGTGTCCAGTGGACCCAGAGGCGGACGGTGCATTAATGATTCTGAGCTGAGTCTGATGTACGGAACGTCTAATTAGAACATTTGTTGAAAAACACCTGCTCCTTTGAGCTCGATTCAATTCAGGTGGGTTTTGTGAAAGAGAATGGCCACAAATGAAAGGAAAGAGAGAGATGGGGGGCGAGAGAGAGAGAGAGAGAGTGAAATAGAGCTGGGGGGGGGGGGGCTAAGAGAGCGAGAGAGAGAGAGAGAAAGAGAGAGAGAGAGAGCGAGAGAGAGAGAGAGAGAGAGAGAGAGAGTGAAATAGAGCTGTGGGGGGGGGGGGGGGCTAAGAGAGCGAGAGAGAGAGAGAGAGAGAGAGAGAGAGAGGGAGAGGGAGAGAGAGAGAGAGAGAGAGAGAGGTAACAAGGCCTTGTGCTTCACCAGCCTCTAACCTCCTCTACACCCACACACTGTCTTCTCAGCTGTGACAAGACATGGCTTCTCTTACTGTGATGAAAATTCCTGCTCTCTCTCTCTCCCTCTCTCTCTCTCTCTCTCTCTCTCTCTCTCTCTCTCTCTCTCCCTCTCTCTTTCTCTCTCTCTCCCTCTCTCTTTCTCTCTCTCTCTCTTTCTCTCTCTTTCCATTCTCTCTCTTCCTTCTCACTCACTCATTCTCTGTCCTCTCTGTTCACGCCCCCCTTCTTTTCTTCTTACTCTCTCTTCTTCTGTGTGCTCTCTTGACTGGCTGCAAACCATACAAAGACTGCAAAATAAAGCAAGCAATTCCACTCTCCTTGAAGACAGAAAGATAAAAAAAAGCAAGCACCTTCACAGCAGTGGTAAAAGGCACATTTAATAGGAGTGTTTATGGGAGCAGTTATAATGTATACACATATATAAACAACAAATAGTTACAGTTATGATTGGTATGGAGGCAAAAAAAAATGTATTTATGTATTCATCCTGGGCTCTGTTTAAATAAAAGATGAGTCTTTGCGTCTGAAACTCCTGCCTGCATGGTGGAGCTGAGAGGCAGTGAGAGAACCTTCAGAGAGCTGCTGCACTCACGTGCCATCCAATCTGCAGGGGTGGAAATCAGGAGGGCGGGGCTTGGCTGACCCATATTGGTTTTGATTGGTGTAAAAAAAAAAAAAAAGGGAGAGAGAGAGAGAGAGAGAGAGAGTCAGGAGCAGCAGCATTTTGCATGGAGGAGGGAAATTTTTTATACACCCTCTGGATTTACTGTATTAACTGGCATCAGCCGCTACACTACCCCCCCCCCCCCCCCCCCCCCCACCTTACTTGCCTGCAATGTCGTTCCATAGAATCAAATTAGAATTTTTAACCACCGACCTTTTCCTTGTGAGGGGACCAGACATGTTTGATTTTAATGCTATACTGTCATTCCTTATTTCAGCTCTCTGCGCTGTTGATTTTGTACACGCTTTGTACGGGTTGGCTACAGATGCAGAGTGAAGGTGAGATTACACACGCAGGTAAACTGGGGGGGGGCGGCCCGTGGCAAGGCACCTAAGCCCCAACTGCTCCCCGGGCGCAGGTGTGTGTGTGTGTGTGTGTGTTCACTACTGGTGTGTAAGGATGGGTTAAATGCAGAGGGTAAATTCACTGCTCACTGTTCACAGTGAGTGTGTGCGATCATGGGATTCTATAAACTGGTGACTGACAGCCTGAGTACGGCCACTGGCACGCGTCAGCTTTCCTCTCATCAATAAGATGTTTTATTACTGTCAAATCTTCAAGCTAAGACTATCCTACCATTTTACAGTTAGTGGCTTAGTACCGAAGCCTTCTTTTGCATAGTAAAATGTGTGAATGTATTTTGAAAGAATTTTTATGGTGTTATTTTTCCTGTCAACCATAATACTACACCTAACAAATGAGGTCTAGTTTGGATATCCGTTTGGATCAGCCCAATGAGCTTTTTCCCCCTGGAAATGGAAAATCCGGAACATTCTCGGAGTTCGCCTAAGTAACGACAGAGAGAACAGGTTCTGACCACTGTCACTGTGGCATCCACTATGCCATCCAAATTACACAGCCTGTATCGATCCATTTTTTGTTTTTTTTTTTCAGATTTACTAGGCCTCAGCTAATTGGTAGATTCACATGGCTGGTTTTGTGTTCCAGTGTCATCCACAAACATTAATCTCAGAACATGAAATAGTTTTAAGATAATCACATTAAAAAAAAAGATACTGTTAGAATGCATCACCTCTGCCCCTGTGTCCTTAAACCTGCCATTTTTTTTCTCTGACACTATACAGGACACACGTAATATCTACATGAAATAGGTAAGATTATTTTGAGGGCAAGAGGTTGTTGCTTGGCAATGTCATTTTCACCTGTCCTGCTTGCAGTGGGAAATCGCAGCTGTAGAGGTAACCTGACTATGTGCTGCACACCTACTTCTTTCACACCGTTAACACAAGCCCGGTTCCTCTGCTAAGCTCTCAGTCGCATTAGGGGGTTAGAGTCAGACCCTGCTCCACTATCTCTTATGTCAGTAGAATGACCTCATAATGCAGTGATGTGTGGGGGATGCTTCTGTGGGTGTTTCCAGAAAGTAATGACATAACAATTATGTACATTTTTGATTGGTCCTTTCAGAAAAAGAGGTCACCACTGATATGCAAGGTGTTTTTTCCAGTGGACCTTTATGAGAGGATCAAGAAAGCAGTTCACAGAGAGAGAGACAGGCGTCAATGAGTGGTAATTCAGCAAATGCTTACAATACTTCACCTTAGACATGACGGCAGTGATAAAAAAAAAACAACAAAAACAACAACAGCAAAACCTTTCATGATAATAGCAGGCCAATGAGAACCGTATAAACGGAAAAATAAACCTCTTTTTGCCGGTTACAATGATGACATTTTGGTCTTCACGGGGCTAATCTTCAGGATGCAGTGGTGGTTGTCCACCCATGTATTATTTAGTGGTGATCTCCTGTCTTTCCACAGGCAGCCTCAGGGTTAAATGACAACTGGGTCCAGAGACAATTATGATGACATCACTCCGTTCACCACTCCAGCAAAGCAACATCAGTGTGTCAGCAATGGCCTTTAACACCATCAAAGACATCCCTGTTTTCTGGGGTGTGCCTACGTGTCTGTGCAGAAGTGGAGGAGGACTACTTGACTATTAATCAGAGAAGCTATTATGACTATGCTATATATATATATACATATACATACATACATACATACATACATACATATACATATATTTTGTATTTAGTAATAAAATAAAATAAAATAATTAATCTTACTGTTATTTGGTGATTATATTTGAACTGGATGCATATTTTAAAAGTTTACTCTCTAAAAGTTTACTTCTTCTGTGACTATTCAGAAACCTTTTACAAATGTCATATAGAAATCCTTTTGCATCATCCTTTTGACCAAGACTGGTCAAAGGGATTGGCCATTTCTCACTCTAATTCCTAAGGTTATTTCAGTCTATTTAGTCTTATTAAATGCCACCATAGATTCACACTCTATGTGAAATGTCTTTTGCCAGTATGAAACGGGGCATTGTGCAGTGGTAGACGTCTGAATGTATTCCTGTATACTTCACTACTATACTTGAGTCAAGGATACAACCATAACAGGACGACTGTGCAAGATGGGTGAAAAGACCAGGTCACCCATTGAAAAAAAAAACGTTTTTAGTCAAAGTCTTAAAGTATCAGGTTTTTAATGCACTCAAGTTTTCAAAAGTACATTTAACAACAACAACAACAACAACAACAACAAAAAGATCATGCAATAAATATAACATGACAAAAACATTGTCTTCTTGAGATCTGATGGCCAATCCTTGAGGGTATTTATTTTACTATCTGTGGTAAACAAAGTAGGTTCCTCATCCCAGACTCTATGCACCAAGAAGGTAAACATTTCTTTTAAACAAGACCCCGCATGGTCGTCTGCACTAACGCCACTGATAGCTAAAGGTTCTTTTTTCACCAAGGTTTGGGAACTTTTTCAGGAGTTCTAAAGCTCTGGGAACTGTGTCTACGCTTATGAGCTGTGCACACGTGTACACACCATCTTGCACCTGTTTGTTTACATCTGCATAAGTTAGAACCACATGCGTTCAAATAGCTACCACATGATAAAAAAACAAAAAAACCCCCAAAAAACAAAAACATGGCTAATGCTTGACAAAACTGAACACGTAAGCACGGTGGTCAGTAGATATGTACAGGGGTAAAAAGTATTGAATTCCTTTACAGATGTAGCTGAGTAGAACGTGAAATTTGCTTATATTATTAATACTCAGTCAGAGTACAAGTCCGCCAACACACTACATGAACTATTTTTACTTTCTTATTTCCCAGTCTCTGGCGTACACAGGCTCCAGCATGAAGAGACTAGATGTTTGGTTGGCCCATGTCAGCTAGTTAATCAGCACAAAAAAGGTCTAATGACTTGTGTGTTTTATGGTGGACGATTGCAGATAAAATAATGTCAAAGTGATTTGGAGAGGTCAAAGTGATCAGATGGGGTCAAAAGGAGAAGCCATTCTGGATATTGAAAGGACGAGGTCTGCGAGGGAGGGAAGAACTCAGAATCACTTGGAGAAGTCCAGAGAAGAGGTGGTGGTGGGAACAGCCAGGGCAAAAGTTATGTGACTGTGCAGACAGACCAAGTAATAGCCAATACATGGAGATGACCTTGTTTTGTACAGATGTACACAACCAATCATGTGATATTTGGAAAAAAAACAACCTTCAGATTTGTGACATTTGCAAATTCACCTAAATGCTAAATTTTTGATTTTACAGCTGTCATTGATCAAAATTTGAACGTTCTTGCTTGGATGTACAGAAAAAAAGTGTGCTTCGTGGCTTGATGATTCAAGGCAAGTGTCACGGCTGGTGGTGTGGTTCAGGACCCAAGTGCAAGACACGATGGTTGAAGGTGACAAACGGAAGGCTTTAATTAAAATGAAGACCACAATACAGTGCAAACTAATAAAAGCCGATAACAAAAAAGGTGCAGCATGACAGAGTGCTCTAAAACACAAACAACGATAGACAATGGACAAGGCAAACACTAGGACTTAAATAGAGGGAGAACTAAACAGGGCAAAACAGGATTGGATAAAATTAACAAGGTAATAATTGGACAAACAGGTACAGGTGAGGGGCGGAGACAGACAGAGAACAGGAGCACAAAGACATGTCAAACCAAAGTCCAAAATGGCGGTGCAGGTTGTGACAGCAAGACTGTAATTAGCTCAACACATTTGAAAAAGCATGTGCTCACCACAGCTTATGTCACTGCCAGGTGTCAAATACTCCTACAGAATTATGGGTAGGCTATTTACATAATATGATGTTCCATACCGAGAGAAAAGGGCAAAAAACTTTCTCAATCCGTCCCAATAACCCACAGATTGTACTAGTAGTACTAGTAGTAATTCGTCGTAGTGATATTAGTATTAGTAGCCTATTAGTATTGAAATAAAAATCATTGTGAGTACGTAAGAGTTTACAAAACAGATTATACTGGGGGTTGGAAAACCGCACGCGGTGAAAATTCTTATTCACGGACGGAGGCATGAGTGGAATTCCGTGTTTACACGAGGACTTGGAGCACATGTTTTTCTCCGTGGATCCCGAGCGCATGTTTTCACCACGCAGGTCCTGTTCGGCTCTCTCTTTCCTCTCGGTCTGGACATCTTATTCTGTCTGCAAGATGTCCCATCGCTGACAGCTCACAAAAACAAAACTGATCTAAATAGAGTTACCCTCTCTTTAGCCGTCCAGCTTACTTTAACGGAATGTACGTCGGTCACATGCTGTGTGCTCGAGATAACTGAAGACCTGAGATTTTCCGTTCTTCTCCGTCCAGTCATACTGATGCGTTGTTCCTTTTTCACTTCGGTTGATGTATCACCTGTGCATCAGTTTAGCCGACTGCAGTAACGAACGAGGGGACACGTTTGGGCAAATGTCCCGCACACACTGGGGCAGTCTACTGAGTCAACAGCTGACACGCCAAACCAGAGACCAGATGCCTGCTTACCGGTGCCAACCTAACAGATGCGTTTTGTACATATTCTCGTAAATCTAGCGGTACATTTAGTACATTGTTACCGTTGCTCCTCTGAGTCAGAATGATGGCGTAGTTATTATTCCCACGTCGAAAATAGACCTTTAAATATGTAAGATTAAAGATTATTGAATGGAAAAAGAATTCTTATGAGAGCTCATCCTCAGTTTTTTTTGGAATTTTTTAGGCCTTGTGTTCAGAAGCACAAATAGGGGCATTGCAGCTGTTTCCTAAAAAAAGTTTCCATGAATAAACTTCTAAAATCATTGCACCAGCTCCACCGAGATATTTTAGGCTTAAACTACAGGTTTCAGGTTTGTCTTATGACATAAACCATGAAACTGAATATCAGATGAATGAGCATCCAATCAGGTAAAAGCGAATACATTTCATCACCAGCCAAAGTTGCTGCATTATTGCATCACTTGGTGCAAGTTGTATCTCTCTCTCTCTCTCTCCTTCTCTCTCTCTCTGTCTGTCTGTCTCTTTCTCTCTCTGTCTCTCTCTCTCTGTCTGTTTTTTCTTCTTCTTCTTCTTTTATTTTTTTTGCTGACTGGAATCGTGTGGAGGGCATCTGTCACTGAGAGTGCAAACGTGACACACAGCATAACTCCGATTCTCCTCCCAGACTCTAGACTCTCCCAAGACCCTTATGTCACACATAATCACTTTTGTCCAATCAGCTCTCCCACATGTCGAACGTTGTAAACATACAAGAGGCCCTGGGTTTACAAAACAAATCTGAAATGTTTAGTCTTTCTGACGGCATTTCTCTTACAAGCTGGGGACACTAAGACATACTTAGATGGACTCATCTCCACTGTAGCAGAATGTCACTGGAGGTGACCAGGGGGTGGAGAATCCACTCATATCCCTTACCTCTGCATTTAGATGACATGTCAGCAGGAGAACACTTTGCTGTGGTAATTCTGAGCAAATTTGTCAGGCTCTTCGCAGTAGAAGCCCCCCCCCCCCCCCCCCCGGCAAAGCCAGTGGGCCGTTCTCGCAGTCTTGTCAGTCAGGGGCTCCGTATTCACTCATGTGTAACACGTCCATTTGACCAAACAGTTTGGGGAAGTCTAAAGAGCTTTATTAAGAGTCAAAAAGTGTTTTTTTTTTTTTCCTCCTCAGGAATGGCTTTTCCAGCGCTGCATCACGGAGAAGGATTTTAACAAGCCGACACAGGATCCTGCCGGTCGTCTGGGAAACCCTTTTGATCTTCAGTGCAAGTCACAGACGTACACAGGGAAGCAGCTGCAGTGTGTGTGATATGTGGATCTGGGAGTCTGCAGCATAAATCACTGCTTTCCGTCCGTCAGGATATGAAGTGAGCATAAAATTGTCTCATAAACTGTTTGAGGGAAGTGCTGCACTGTTGTCTCTCACGTGGTCCCCCCCTGAAATGACGCTCCTCTTTGCACATGTACCAGACAGGCTTGTGTGAGACAGTCATCACTCATGTTCCTGCCAGGTAGAAAACGACTACTGATGAAGCTTGTTTCTTACTCAGTCCCTGGTTTAGAAAAGAAACCAACCCGTGGAATATCTTTGAACTGCTCTGTTGTCAGAAGGAAACAGATTTAGGAAAGGGTAAAGACTGATGGAGTTTTTTGGCAACAGGGCAGAGAGACATCTTCAGTAACTATGCACTATAGACTTTGGCTCTTCCTGTTTCTGTCTTCCACTGCCTGCCCCCCTTGTCTATCTGTCTCTCTCTCTCTCTCTCTCTCTCTCTCTCTCTCTCTCTCTCTCTCTCTCTATCTCTCTCTCTCTGTCTAACTATCTCACTCTCTCTTTTCCCATCCGCTCACTCTCTGTCTGCTCTGGCTCCATCTCTCTCTCTCTCTCTCTCTCTCTCTCTGTCTAACTATCTCTGTCTCTCTCTCTCTCTCTCTTTCTCTGTCTCTCTCTCTTTCTCCCTCAGTCTGTCTGAACAGTACTATATTCTAAGAATCAGCAGTCCTGACTGTACGAATGGCTTGAATATATGGCCCACCATTGGTTCTCTTGATTGTTTTCTTCTTGCCTCAAAGCTTTACTCCCTTGTGATTGATAGATATACTAATCCCTCACGACTGCCCAGTGGGAGATTGTCCAGCGCCGCATTCATTGCACTGCCTTAAACTTCAGCTCTCTGACGTCAGCTCTGATCTGATGCGGAGATGTCAAAGCTGCCGACAATGGCTATGCGCAATCACAGATATCAGATATGAGATATGCAATATCAGTGAAGTCTATGACAGTCAGGCCAACATAGTTTACTTGAATCATGCATCCACAGTCAGCTTGCTCTATGCTGTCATACACCAAGCCTGTCACATGACAATGCCAGCATTTGTTTTGGCGGGTGGGGGGGGGTCACATTCTCTTTGAAGCATGTGGACACACACACACACACTCTCACATACACGCATAGGCATACGCACTTACACGCACACACACACACACAGACACACACACAAACACAATCACACTTATCACTTATACATGCATACAGGTGCAGACAGATCAATGCCAAACCATTAAACAGATTGACTGAATAAAATAAAAAAAAAAAAAATCAGATTGGAGACATTCAGCCTGTGAATATTTCCTCCTTGCAGAGGTATCATGTCCCACCCACTTTAAAGAAGCTGATGTAAAAGATCTATATCCTAGGGTAGATTTGTGTGAATGTCAGAGGAAGAGAACAGTTATAAAAAAACAAAAAACAAAAACCTGCTCCGCTCTCCTGACTGACAACTGAATGAATCTGGACTGAGTCTGACCCACTTCTGCTTGTGCATTGCAGTATCATCATCTGAAGAGAACTGTGCAAAAACACATAGAAGAGCATGTCTCTCTCTCTCTCTCTCTCTCTTTGTCTCTCTCTCTCTCTCTGAATGTCTCCCACATCTGGCATCAGAGAGTGAGCAGAGCTGTGGTAATGTTTGATTTAGCTCTGTCCTAAGTGGAGGAGATGGTTAATGTATCACGCTGCTCTGTCCTCCCCCAGTGGTCCCTCCCATGGCCGTTAGAACAGATTTATCATCATTCTCACTGTGTCAAAAGATCACAAATGTGTTTTATGTTCGTATAAAGACAGCGTTCTGAAAATGTTTACCCTTTGGCCTTCTCTGACAACACAGACAGGCACAGACGCGCACAAATGCGCTAGCAAAGCGAAGAGCTTTAATTGATAACCACAGAGTTTACGCGGAGTTTTCGGAGACATCGATTAGTCTCTGTTTTACAGAGTGCCTGACACTAGAGGTTGTGAATCCAGTAAAAAGGAGAACAGCCTCCTGGTCTGGATCTGCACACCCTGTGGCCATATTCTCCACGGAGAAGAAATTGTGTTAGACAAACATCTGAGGTAATAACAAGGATGATGAATTTTCTGTTACGAAGAAGAGAAGGAACTAGCATTAAATAATTCACACAATACCTTTGACATTCGTCAAATACAAAGCAATGAACAAATATTAAGGTTTTTTTGGGGTTGGTGCATTACTCTGGTTTTCACCTTTCATCAAGGTGAGAATGAATATAGTGTAGCATAATTAGAAGAGTATTGCACAAGCCATGAATATAATGGCCATTTTAATTACGTCCCTGTATAAGAGAACATGCAGTAACAGACACAACGGCGTCTGTGTGTCTAACCTCTGGGATTTTTCTCCAGTGTTCAGTGTCTGTGTGTCTAACCTCTGGGATTTTTCTCCAGTGTTCAGTGTCTGTGTGTCTAACCTCTGTGGTTTTTCTCCAGTGTTCAGTGTCTATGTGTCAAACCTCTGTGATTTATCTCCAGTGTTCAGTGTCTGTGTGTCTAACCTCTGTGATTTTTCTCCAGTGTTCAGTGTCTATGTGCCTAACCTCTGTGATTTTTCTCCAGTGTTCAATGTCTGTGTGTCTAACCTCTGTGGTTTTTCTCCAGTGTTCAGTGTCTATGTGTCTAACCTCTGTGATTTTTCTCCAGTGTTCAATGTCTGTGTCTAACCTCTGTGGTTTTTCTCCAGTGTTCAGTGTCTATGTGTCTAACCTCTGTGATTTTTCTCCAGTGTTCAGTGTCTATGTGTCTAACCTCTGTGATCTTTCTCCAGTGTTCAGTGTCTATGTGTCAAACCTCTGTGGTTTTTCTCCAGTGTTCAATGTCTGTGTCTAACCTCTGTGGTTTTTCTCCAGTGTTCAGTGTCTATGTGTCAAACCTCTGTGATTTATCTCCAGTGTTCAGTGTCTGTGTGTCTAACCTCTGTGATTTTTCTCCAGTGTTCAGTGTCTATGTGTCAAACCTCTTTGATTTTTCTCCAGTGTTCAGTGTCTATGTGTCTAACCTCTGTGATTTTTCTCCAGTGTTCAGTGTCTATGTGTCAAACCTCTGTGATTTTTCTCCAGTGTTCAGTGTCTGTGTGTCTAACCTCTGTGATTTTTCTCCAGTGTTCAGTGTCTATGTGTCAAACCTCTTTGATTTTTCTCCAGTGTTCAGTGTCTATGTGTCAAACCTCTGTGGTTTTTCTCCAGTGTTCAGTGTCTGTGTGTCAAACCTCTGTGATTTTTCTCCAGTGTTCAGTGTCTGTGTGTCAAACCTCTTTGATTTTTCTCCAGTGTTCAGTGTCTGTGTGTCTAACCTCTGGGATTTTTCTCCAGTGTTCTTAAGAGAAGCTTCCAGGAATCTTGTTTAAAGGCAGGATTCATAGCTATACCAATTACCACTTTGTGTGTGTGTGTGTGTGCGTGTGTGCGTGTGTGTGCGTGTGTTGTTCTTGTTATTTGATTCGTTTGACCACCCTGTGCAGTCTATGCCATCCAACACAAAGCAAAACAAAACAAAAACCTCTCAGTCAAGTCCACAAACACAAATATCAGGAAGGACAATTTTCCGACCGTGAATACCCTCCACAGATCAACTATCCTCTGTTCTACAATAAAAAGAACTGGATCTGCCAATCCGTGCATCACAACAAAACTCTTCTTAACAATCACAGCCACTGTTGCCATATTTCTAAGAGAACTCTATTGACTTCCACCAGTCTGAAACGGGGTGTGCACAACTTGTTGCTTTGTCTGTCTGTTTTTTTGTTGTTGTTGTTGTTGTTGTTATTTTGTATTGGTTTTGTCACATGCGGTGGCTGTGCAGGAGGGAGAGGAGCAGACTGCTGAGCACACTCACTCTGCAATTATGAATCTAGGAAATGGGGCATGCTAGAAACATGGTGAGGAGGACTAAAGTGCTCAATCGCATTGTTCAGTGGTTCCATCTCTCCTCTCTTTCGTTCTCTGTCTCCTTCTCTCCATCTGCCTGCCTGTCTGTCTTTCTGTCTGTCTGCCTGTCTGTCTCACTCTCTCACTAGGACACGGTTTCTTTCTCTCTCTCTCTCTCTCTCTCTCTCCCCTGCTGTCTTGCCCAATGTTCTGAGAGACAGCTGAATCTGCTGTCTTTCTCGTTTGCAGACAGTCATCTCATGTGACGGCTGTTCCTTATTTCATCTTGGATCATTTCAATTACACAGCCATCACGATCTGTATTCACGAGTTTAGCCGCTGAGAGTTTTAACAGCGATGGCATACTGATGAGTTTTTCTCCGCATTCCTCTCCCATTCTATTGATCTTTCATTTGTAACAAAGGACTTGGATGAAACGACGAGACGCTTTGATTTTTTTCCAGGTCAACCCAGATCTCTACGCTTTACTTAATGGTTCGAGCCTCTTCACCGGCAGAGACATTTTGTCACCCTCTTTTTCTTATCAGTTAAAGCTCTTGTTTGTATTTCTGTCCGTTCTCTGTAGACACCAAGATCCGTTTTCAATCTGTTGCTGTCCCGGGGTCCGGAGTCGAGGTCCGGGGTCTAGGGTTAAGACTGTGTTTTGTACTCAAGACTTGCAGCAGAAAATGCTACTCTTGTCCAGATGGTTCCTCCGCTCTCCGGATAAAGACATCCACAGTCAGGAGAATTGAGAAGAGAGAGGGCAAAGACTAAAGCAGCTTTGCCGATTTGAATGTACAGCTGTTTCTACAAATATACAGCAGAGTTTGACAGAATTATGACAGAATTACTTCTGCTCCTTGTCTCACTTGGAAAAATGGTGGATTACACACACACAGACACACACACAC